>NC_084631.1:47290169-47348543 GCF_033978795.1 Nerophis ophidion
TTTTTTTTGCCAGCCTTTATGTTTTTTTTTTAAAGGGTGCTCACATGCCTGCAAATGATTAGCTAGTCCTGGGCTTGAAAATGTATTTCCTTATAGCCCGTGTGTCGTATAGCGACTGAAGAGTAGTTACAAACTGAATAGCCAGCAGCCTTTAGGCAATAAACTAAGCGTAATGGAAAAAAATAACAAAAACTGCTAATTAATGACTTTATAAGCAACACGTTAGGTTACTACATACAGGAAAAATTAATCTGCATACTCTCCGAATTTAAAATGCTGAATATCTTTAAAAAAAAGTGACACTAGTGCAAAGGCAAACCAAGTTTAAATGGTATTTGAACCAATATGATATCAAAGGAGCTAGGCATTTTTGAAGCTCAAAACTTGTCGCTTTTTAAGACTAAGAAAATAAGTGAGCTACTTTTTGGAAGGTGAACTACAAAACATGATAAATGCATGAATAAAAAGTCAGTAACTTAAAGAAAATCACTTCATTCAATATTTTAAAGCTTGATAGATTATATATTTTATTATTTAATGAACCAAGTACTGACGTTACAATAAACAATAGCTGTAACTTCCATATTTTGTTGAATTTTCAAACAGGGTTTTACAGTGAATAATTTAGCACTTGTATACCACTATCGGACCATAGCAGAGGACTTTTTTCCGGGTGAAATGTTACAATGGTTTTGTTTGTCCGAGGCGGCGCCGGCAGCCTTACAAAAAGATTTTATGGAAGCTTATAAATCATGATAGGATGCGTAGACTGACTTCATATTTCAGGATTATACAGAAAAAATGTATACAATAGTCTTAAATTATGAGTAAAGAAATTAAAACTTAGCTTTGGGTATAATTTGATACGATCTTGAGATGTAAACATTTTGCGTGTTGATTTATTCTACTTCTTCAGCTTAGAGTTGTGAATTTCCACGTCTCTGCTTTTCAGTTGCTCTGAAAATAACCCCACGCACAGGAAGCAACGATGCACAACGCAAACCACCGCTGCAATGGAGATAAGTAGGTCAGCGGCCTCGAGCACTTTACACCTGTTGTTTCAGGTACCAGCATACCGTATTTCCTTGAATTGCCGCAGGGCATATAGTATGCGCCTGCCTTGAATTATTGCCGGGTCAAACTCGCTCCCCCAAAAAATTAGCGCATGCTTAGTATTACCGCCTGGTCAAACTCGTGATGTCACGAGTGACACTTCCCCTGTCATCATTTTCAAAATGGAGGAGGCTGATTTTAATACCGGTAATTTGAAATCGCATAAAGGGAAGAAGACTAAGAGCTATTTAGTAGGGGTGCAACAGTACACAAAAATTACGTTTTGGTACGTACCTCGGTTTAGAGGTCACGGTTCGGTTCATTTTCGGAACAGTAAGAAAACAACAAAATATACCTTTTTTGGTTATTTACCAAATTTGTAAACAATGGTTTTATCCTTCTAACATGAGGAAAACTATAATAATTCTGCCCACGTTAATCCACATTAAACTGTCTCAAGTTGTTGCTGTGATTAAATAAAATGAAAAAACCTTTCTTCTACATATAAAAAGTGCAACATTAAACAGTTTCCATTGAAACTGTTTAATGTCAACTCATCATGCTTAATTTATTACAGTATTAGGGAAGCCTGTAGTTGACTTTTATTATGTACATGTTGTATTTTTATCAACATGCGATAGCAGGGACCCTGCTATTCAAAACTAGGCTGCTACATTACTAATGATTAATGTAACTATTGCTGAAAAATAGTACAATAGCAATGGGAGAGACTATTTATCCCTAAACACGATGGAGTTCAATGAAATAACAGACAGACAGGGTTTTGATGCCCCTTGCACGCACACACACACACAGCAAAATGAGCTAATGTTACGCTAAAAGCTAATTAGCCTTCACCTCAAACCTATACTGTGAGCTACCTGAGCTGCAGTTTAAGTTTCTAGAAGGTCAACGGGCTCATAGTGATGTTTGTAATAGTTGTGACTGGGAAGTGTTAAGTATAATTTGGGTAGAGTCCGCTGCTCCCCTGCTAAACGAATATCTCTGCTCGACGCTAAAGCATTGATTACATCGCTCTTAATACACACTGCTGATTGGCTATTACATCGCTCTGAATACGCACTGCTAATTGGCTTTGTATGTAACCAATCAGATGGTTGTGTGGGCAGGACAATGCTGGGTGCTCACTGCTGAGACAGAGGCAGAAAGCATAGCAGCTTGTGAAGACTTCTGCTTCCAAACTCGTTCGGTACGCCCGCGTGCCGAACCGAAACCCCCGTACTGAAACGGTTTAATACAAATACACGTACCATTACACCCCTACTATTCAGTAGGATTTAAGATCCAAGCTTACATCACACTCAGATTTTTACTGCATACCTTTGGTAAGTGTCGGAGTGAGAAGAGGTTTTAAAATAATGTGCGCATGCTTACTTTTACCGCATGCCTTTGGTAAGCGCAGGAGTGAGAGGAGGTTTTAAATTAATTAGCACACCGGCGGCAATTCAAGGAAATACGGTATAACATATATCGCCATTCAGACTATAAATGCATAAATGCTATCCGTTTTGGGCCATATTACCCAGCAAGACTTGTGCGCTTATTATTGGAGGACATTTAGCTTTTATGTTTAGACATTTCCACAAGTGAACGCATTGCAGGACTGTTCATAATGAATATTTTGTGAAAGTTCATTTTGCCCACCGTTGCTGCTCTGGACACCCTATTAGTAAATGTGAAAAATATAGGCAGAAAAATGTGCTACGTTGAACCACCTAGGGCTGGGCGATATTGCCTTTTTGTAATACTGCAATATTTTTAGGCCATATCGCGATATACGATATATTTCTCTGTATTTTGCCTTAGCCTTGAATAAACACTGGATACATATAATCACAGCAGTATGGTGATTATTCCCCATACTGCACTAATATATGCTACTTTTAAAACTTTCATGCAGAGAAGGAAATCACAACTAAGTCAATTGACCAAAACTGTATTTATTAAACTTTTCAAATGATGCTACATATTAGCAGTAATGCTACTTTTGGTAGCAACGCTTGTGCTCCACACATAACAAATTAAAGTTGTCTATTCGACATATTTCCGATTGAAGCCGAACCACCGCCAGACGATGGACCCTGTGCTGTTTTTCTTGGGAATTAATTCATTCATTTGTTACGAGATTCGCACCTTCGTTCTCTTGCAACAACCCGCTAGCATCACAGCTAACGTTAGCCACGCCGCTACCTCTCTGCTGGGCGAGGGCGTATACGTATGTGAAGTAAGAGGTGACAGTATGTGACGTATGTAAGAATGTGCGCCTGCTTGTCTGTGAGAAGGAGACACAGGAAAGAGCGAGGAGAGCCTGTAGTGTAATGCCCGCAGCTAAAAACAACTGCGTGAGAACGTCTACTGCAATATTACGATATAGTCATTTTCTATATCGCACAGAGACAAACCTGCAATATATCGCGTATATCGATATATCGCCCAGCTGTGGAACCACCTATGTTCTATTTTTTACTGTAATACTTTGCTACACTTTGTAGTCTATAACACAAAGCTGACACTAAAGCCATGTCCACACGAACAGAGAAACCTAATAAACGCATACATATCTCTGTGTTTAGGCCTCTCGTGTCTTTAAAAATGCAGACTTTTGCAAACGCTGGTCAAAGTGTAGAGTTCCAAAAGTCTCCGCTGAGCGTATGCGTGTACACGGCACAACCGGAGACTTGAGATGACGTCACGCTTGTGTCATTTCCAAGCTCAACAACACTGCCTTGCTACCTTGCTGCCTTTAAACGCACCATAAGATGATTTATTCTATGTTTGGATGCGCTATTTTCACTCAACATGAATTTAAAAAAGATTCATTAAAATGGGCTTGGTGACACTCCCGTCAGCGCAAATGACAGTCAGCTGTTTTGGATGTGATGGCTGTGGAACCTCCACCTGATGGCACAACTTTGACAAGCAAGACTTTTTGCTCTGTGTCATAAGAAAGGTGCAACATTATCTTATGTTTTTAGTCCTTGTTTAACGACAAGTCATGAAGTGAACTTACGTGTCTTGCTTCCATTATTGTAGATTGAGCCGGGCGCGACCGCACACACACAAAAAGAGCGACCAAGCAGAAACAAAAAAAACAATGTAACGTCATCCTTGTAATTTGTACTGATGTGAAAGACAATATACACTTCATCATCCATGTACCATATAATTATATCCATGATTAAATGCTTTATAATTCCCTCAAACATGCAAAATGGTTTCCTTAGTGCGTGCTGATTTTAGAAATAATGTCGACTTCACTGCACATGTAATTCATCACCATTTTGCTGAACATGCTATAATTCTATTATTCGCTCTTTAATAATGTTCCCAGGGCTCTGTGTACGTGCAGGCTGGGTTTAAAGATAATGGACAAGTCATTTTACGTGTAGTGTATAAAAATAAAAATAATAAGAGGTGTAATGCCACCATTTGTCAGGATTTTGATTGGACAAAATGTGCATGACAGCAGGTGTATGTGTTTGTGTGTAGACAGAGACACTTTTGAAACTACACTTGTGTGAATAAAGACTGTTTTCACCCCAAATATGTGTTTTTGAAACACTCTGTAATCGTGTGGACATGGCCCAAGTTTTTTCTTTAATGTCAGTTTTGAGTATTATTTTTAAGATGTATAAAAATATCTCAAAACGGTACCAACATACTTTGACTTTTTGGTGAAAACGTTTAGACACCCCTGTGTTAACATTTATATTCCTGAAATGTTTTTGTTTAAATGCTTGTTCCCCTGACTTATGATTTCAAAAGCAAATATGTAAAGGTTGTTCTCCAAGTACCACTTCAAGAAAAAAAAACGTTGCTCTCCATGTACCACCATAATGACCAGTTGCGTAGTGGCCATAAGTATTCATTGAATATTTTTGGCCACAGTTTGAACAGTAAAACTGTTTGCATATTTATGTCATTCTCTGTCTTACCACAGTTAGATAGTCACTGGCTTAGGGAATTGTGTAATACTATCATGAGGTGATTATACATTAAAATGCATATTCATTCACTGTAACACAGACCCGGGCATTCTGCGCCTCTATGTGCGTCCCTGTCCGGCCCGCGTGAGGCCAATCAGAAATTACAAAATACATTTAAAAAAGTATCTACATCGAGTGTGCTATACAACGGTGCTGCTTTTGTCTAGTAAAGTGTTATTTGTATTACTTCTGTGTGGACGTGAATGTGAACAGCAGCAATCACAAATTACAAAATACATTTTTAAAAACATCTACATGTATGTCATGCATGCAATACCTCGCTGTACTTCAAATTGCTTCAATGACAAGGTCTAAAAGTGAATATGGAAAGTTTGCTGCTGGAGCCAACTCAACACATGTCTGCTCAGCACAGCACATTGTAAGTACAATATTTATTCATTGTTCTCATATATGACAGGGCAGCAAATGAGAGAGAGGACCCATGGGCGTTCCAGGTGCTCAAGGTCTGAGTGGACGCAAAGGAGAGAGAGGACCCATGGGCGTTCCAGGGGCTCAAGGTCTGAGTGGACGCAAAGGAGAGAGAGGACCCATGGGCGTTCCAGGTGCTCAAGGTCTGAGTGGACGCAAAGGAGACAAGGTATGTAGTTAGAGTCCACCAGGGGGCAGTGTTTACCCAGGAGTTGAATACAAGTCTTACATTCAAGCAGGATGAAATATTTCTGTCCTTGTAGTGCTTCACTATGAACATATTCTGAAGATAATATATTATACTTACAATTTCTTCTAAAGATTGTATAACATGTATTTCATTACTCTGTCTAATAGTGCTAACCTTTAACAGTTAATGTTACTCATTTTCATTAACTACTAGTTTCTCTATAACTGTTTTATATTGTTGTACTTTCTTTCTTATTCAAGAAAATGTTTTAAATGTATTTATTTTATTTTATTTTATATATATTTTTTGAAAAGGACCTTTATGAATGAAATTAGATTGTTTGAAGGGTTCTTCAAACCAGGTCCAGTCCAGATTATGTCCAGGTCCAGTTTACCTGAATTGATTAACGTGGACCCCGACTTAAACAAGTTGAAAAACTTATTGGGGTGTTACCATTTAGTGGTCAATTGTACGGAATATGTACTGAACTGTGCAATCTACTAATAAAAGTTTCAATCAATCAATCAAAGTCGGGCTCAGCAACACACGCCTTCATTTATGTACACTCAAAATTAGGAAACACAACAATAGATTGCAAATATCTGTAAACAAAATTAAATTTTCAAACTTCCCATCTTTTTTTATGTATATTGGCATCATTATCGGTTTCAACCATATAACTTTCTGAAGTCAAAAAATACTGAATACATGTTTTAATGAGGGTAAAAAGTGAATATCTGTTTTTGGCCTTAAAAAAAAACCTTTCACTGAATGCTATAATTAAATTGACTTAGTCATGACTGTCAATGAACTCTCCTAAAATAACAGAAACCATATTAAGCTTCATAAACAAACCAATAATTAAACACATTTTTCCAACTTCCACCCAAAAGGAAGACACAATATGACAATACCAAAACAAAAGCAGGGTGGATTCAGACTCCTAACAACAAAATAGGTATTCATCCGACTCTTGTCACATTCCATAGTTTTAACATTTTTCTTGTGTTCGAAAAGTTATAAATAATTTTAATTTGAAATTAACAATTTTGTAAATCGATAGTAGTTTCGTAGATTAATTTGAATATTTCTTCAGTCAAAAAGCAGTCAAAAATGTCCTCCCATTTTCCATGTGTTATATGAGCATCCTTCAAAGATTTCTTTATTAAATAAACATTATATTATTTTATATTTATTTTAGTTCCTTTTTGCCAACTGGAATTTCTTATTAGAGGTTTACAAACGAATAATTTAGTAGTTCCGTAATTAATTATTTGTTTCCATCTTTTCCCAATGATTCCAGTTAGTGGATTGAATGAAAAACTTGAACAAGCATCATCATACATAGTTCTAGAGGCCTACTGAAATGAGATTTTCTTATTTAAACGGGGATAGCAGGTCCATTCTATGTGTCATAATTGATCGTTTCGCGATATTGCCATATTTTTGCTGAAAGGATTTAGTAGAGAACATCAACCATAAAGTACGTAACTTTTGGTCGCTAAAAAAAGCCTTGCCTGTACCGGAAGTAGCAGACGATGTGCGTGTGACGTCACTGGTTGTAGGGCTCCTTACATTGTTTATATTCACAGCCACCAGCAGCAAGAGCAATTCGGACCGAGAAAGCGACGATTTCCCAACTAATTTGAGCGAGAATGAAAGATTCGTGGATGAGGAAAGTTAGAGTGAAGCAATAGAAAAAAAAGGCTAGGGCAGTGGGAGCGATTCAGATGTTATTCGACACATTTACTAGGATAATTCTGGAAAATTCCTTATCTGATTATTGTGTTACTACTGTTTTAGTGAGATTATAAAGTCATACCTGAAATTGGGAGGGGTTTGGTGACCAGCAGTGTCTCTGATGGAAGCCATGGAGGAGCCAAGAAAGTGGCAGCTGGCTATTTGACAGCTGCTGCAAGAAGAACGACACAAGCTCCGCTGATGTCTCCGATAAGAGCCGACTTATTACCACAATTTTCTCACCGAAACCTGCTGGTTGACATGTGGTAGAGAAACATGTTCGCTTGACTGCTCTGTTCCATAGTAAAGCTTCACAACAAACAAAGAAACACCGGCTGTGTTTTGGTTGCTAAAGGCGGCTGCAATCCACCGCTTTCCACCAACAGCATTCTTCTTTGACGTCTCCATTATTAATTGAACAAATTGCAAAAGATTCAGCAACACAGATGTCCAAAATACTGTGTAATTATGCAATTAAATTGGACAACTTTTAGCTGTGAGTGGTGCTTGGATAAAATGTCCACTACAAACAATAACGTCACAAACACGCGTCAACATAAGCGTCATCATTCTGCAATGTTTTCAACAGGAAACTTCGCGGGAGATTTAAAATTGCAATTTAGTAAACTAAAGCGGCCGTATTGGCATGTGTTGCAATGTTAAAATTTCATCATTGATGTATAAAGTATCAGACTGCGTGGTCGGTAGTGGTGGCTTTCAGTAGGCCTTTAAATTCATCATACTTCATAATCTTACCGTTCTCATTGATAATGTCATTGACAAAAATGATTCCTCTTTCAAACATAGTTTACCAAAAGAAAGGCTTTCCATCTATTACAACAATAGAGTTCATCCATATTATCTTCTGCAAAATGTCATCTCTTTTTTCTGGCACATCAAATATAAAACACCACCATGAGTGGATTGTTTCCTTCATGAACCTCGCCATGTTTCCCAGCAGACTCTCTCTCTACATAAGGAAAATGCGAGGTCATCAATTGTAAAAACGGATACAATTTATTTTGATACAGTACATGTTTTTTGTCCAACAGGACACTTGTGTACCACTCAGTGTTTAATTACGTCTTTGGAACAATTGATGCTTTTAAAGACAGGCACATAGCTTCATGGTTGAGAAGTTTCAGGCCCTCATATTCATTGTACAAAACCTTTCTTCTAATCTTTTCTGGTTTGCCGTCCCAGACAAAATGGAAGACCCTCTGCTCATAGACCTTAAAGTTTTTTGATGGAGCTGGTAATGACAAAAACAAATAAATAAATTGAGGAATGATTAACGAGTTGACAATAGATATTTTACCATACAAGATTAAGGATTTCCCTTTCCATAATTGCATAATTTTATCCAGTTTCCTTAATCGATTAACATAATTTACTGAGCCGAGATCTTCCAGATTCTCTGGGACAAAAACACCAAGTATGTTAAATGGTCCATCTGTCCACAAAACAGGCACTTTGCATTGCTATCGAAATAACGTTCCCTTTAGATTTCCGATTATTATTTTACATTTACCATATTTTAGCTTAAGCCCAGATTGCTGTGAAAATATGTCCAAATGATTAAGAAGCTTTCGCAAACAATGAGGATCGGGGCTGATAAAGAAGCTTGTATCTTCGGCATACATTATTTTACTTTCAATAATATTATTACTGGGCCCTTCAATATTTTTATTCAATCTAACTTTTACCGTCAATATTTCCATGGCAATAATAAATAAGTATGGAGACAAAAGGCACCCTTGTCTTAGACCTCTTAATAGAAGTCTTGTCCCAGAGATGTATCCATTATTGATGATTCTACAGTTCATTTAAATATATAGCGTCTTGATCCAGTGTAGTAAGGTGTTGCCAAAATTGAAACAAACTAAGCTTTTACACATCTAGGCTAATTTTGTCAAATTCCTTCTCCAGGTTGACTGTAAAAATTTATCCTTTTTTATTTTCCATATTATAATTTTCTATCATTTCTAATAACTGTCTAATATTGTTTCCTATGTTACTTAATTGTAGGAAACCTGATTGATCTTGGTGAATAATATTTCACCCTAACCCTAATATTTGACAAAACAGACTTAAGTCCTTAAGCCAAACATTTTGCCAGGATCTTGGCATCGTATCACTGAAGTGTCATTGGTCTCCAATTTTTTAGATAAACTTGGTCTTTATACTCACCATTTATTTCCTGTTTCAGAATAAAGAAATAAGACCTTCTGTTTGAGTGTTAGACAAAAACATGTGTTTTATATGAGTAATTAAAACTACAAAAGCAGTTGTTTCTTAACCTCTTCATAAAATACTTGATAGACCTCAATAGGTATTCCACCTAATTCTGGGGTTTCCCTGGATGAAAAGACTTAACAGCTTCCACAAGTTCTTCCTCTCTAATGAGGCCTTTACATGAATGGCTTTCTTCTGAAGTCAATTTTCTCTTATAATTTTCTGAAAAAAAAAGTAGTTTCAGGAGAGATTACTTTATTAGAAAAAATATTTCCAAAGTAATTTTCGTTTACTTTCAACAATGTGGTGTGTGTATCCAATACCTTTCCATTTGTTTTAATACGTATGGAAATGTTCTTTTTATAACGTTTTTTTGCTTGGATATTTCAAATTAATTTTGAACACTTATCACCTTTTTTTCATCCAGATTGCTCTGTTGCAGTCATAACTTTAAAATAATTGTTTTTCAGTTAAGTTTAACTCTTCTTTTTTGGCTGTAAAAGGAATTCAGTTGCTCGCTAATTAGATTATCACTACTATCAATGTTTTTTGTAAATCCTCAATTTCTTTCTTTAATTCCTGTTAGACCATTTTAAGTTTTTTTTCTCCATGAAGAGTACGCAATGGCATATCCCCTTAAATATTTGAAGGCTTCCCAGGCGATTTGGCGATTTGATGATCCTGTATTATTTTTAAATTAGTCAGTAATAAGTTTTTTTTTTTTCAATGAATTATTCATCCTGTAGAAGCATTTGATTCAACTTCCAATATCTGGGCTCACATGTATTATCTTCAATTGCAGTTTTTTAAACCTATACAATTATTATCAGAACACAATTTATCATTGCTTGGTATTGCAGTCACTTTGTTTAGCAATGAAAATGGTATATAAAAAATAGTCAATAGGACTTGCCTGGTTTTGTCTTCTCCACATATATTGTACTAACCTAGTATTTTTTAATCTCCAGATATCAATTAAATCAAATGCATCCATAACATTTTTAATCTTTTGTAAAGATTAAGGAGGGTTATAAACCCTCTGGAGAGAGCAAGCACTCCGTCTTTGCATTTGGATTTGATCAACTTTACAACCATAGGTCTCGGTCTAGCATCCTCTTTGCGTTTGCCAATCCTGTGTGCTCGTTCCATTTGGATCCTCTTGACTTCTTCATCCGAAATGCCCAGTTGCTTCTGCAGAATGGCTGTGACGAGGTTCTCCGCGATGCTGTAAGTCTCTTCTACATCTTTCAGTTCAGTTCAGTTTATTTTCAGTCTAACAAAAACATATTCAAACATAGATCACGATTCAAAAATGAATAACATGACTGAAACGGGCAGAAGCAAAAAAGCTTATATGCCCAACATACATTTTTTACATTCAATTAAGTTACCCTTTCTAATAATTCTGCAACACAAAAAGAAATATAGTCATTCAGCATCCACATTCAAGCTGCCCCCCAACAAACAATACAAAAATATGTACCTACACACATACACTTTTCTGTAAATAGATAAACATACATACCTTCTAAATACAACATTTAACCAAACAAACATAAATTTCTAGTTCACATAACTTTTTAAAATACATTGTGACATGTTCTTTTTGAAATTAAATACTGAGTCACTCATTTTTATTTCTTTACCAACAGAATTCCACAAATTAACACCGAGAACAGATAAACATCTACATTTAACCACTAGTCTTGCTTTTGGTAAAATAAACCTAGATTCATCTCTTAGATTGTATTTGCTGGTCTGTAGAGTGAAGTATTTTTGAATTCCTTCTGGAAGAGTATTTATTTTTGCTTTGAACATTATCTGTGTTATTTTATAATAAACAATATCTTGAAATTTCATAAGTTTTGATTTAACAAATAATGGATGGGTATGGTCATAATATCCTGCTTTGTTTATTAGCCGTACAGCTTTTTTTTTGCAGCAAAACAGTATCATTAGTTATGGTTTTAAAAGTGGTTCCCCAGAGTTCTACACAGTATGTCATGTATGGAAGTATCAAAGTATAATAAATTGTTAACAAAGAATTATAATTAAGTAATTCTTTAGTTTTATACAAAACACCAAGTGTTTTTGATATTTTTGTTTTTGTATAATTGACATGTTGTCTCCATGATAATTTATAATCAATTATAACTCCCAAAAACTTAGTATCAAAGACACGCTCAATTTTATATCCATTTATTTTAATATTTACTTCATTAGATACCTCAGTTTTGGTACCAAATATCATAAATTTAGTTTTAGCAATATTAAGTGATAATTTATTCATATCAAACCAGTTTTTAAGCACTGTCATTTCTTGTTCTATTTTTACCAAAAGTTCATTAAAAGATTTTCCAGAACAAAGGATAGTTGTATCATCAGCAAACATAAAAAATGTTAAGAAACTTGATGCATCACAAAAATCATTAATGAAAATTGTAAATAACTTAGGACCAATTATAGAACCCTGTGGAATTCCACAAACTATATTTTTAAATCCAGATATTGTATTATCCACCTGAACACATTGTTTTCTATTTTCTAGATAGCTCTTGATCCAGGACAGAGCTGGCCCTCGGATGCCGTACTTATCCAA
This sequence comes from Nerophis ophidion, assembly GCF_033978795.1. Classification (NCBI taxonomy): domain Eukaryota; kingdom Metazoa; phylum Chordata; class Actinopteri; order Syngnathiformes; family Syngnathidae; genus Nerophis; species Nerophis ophidion. The sequence goes on from NC_084631.1 coordinate 47,302,423, forward strand.
CTTATTTATTAACTGTCTGTGGTCAATGGTATCGAAGGCCTTTTTTAAATCAATATAGATGGCTATTGTAAATTCATCATTATCCATAGCAGTACTAACCTCCTCCAGCATATGCATTACTGCATACGTAGTTGTTCGATTTTCCCCAAAACCATACTGCTGCTGCTTAAGCAAGGTGTTTTTTTCCAGAAAATTATTAAACTGTTTTGTAAAAAGCTTTTCTAAAATTTTTGAAAATTGAGTGAGTATTGAAATCAGTCTATAATTTTCCATAAGATGCTTATTTCCGTTTTTAAAAACAGGAATAACCTTTGCTATCTTCATATCATCTGGGAAGTATCCACACTTGAATGATTGATTACATATGTGAGCCAATGGCTTAGGAATTAAATGAATACATTCTTTAATAATTACCATATCTATGTGATGTATGTCTGTAGATGTTTTACTTTTAAAGGCTCTTACTGTTTGAATTATATCCACTTCCGTTACTCCACTCAAAAACATTGATTTTAAATGAGGGTTTATTGTGTTTTTAGTCAAGCCTGTGTCCTCATAAACAGGTATTTTTTCTGCAAGTGCAGGGCCCATATTAACCAAATAGTCATTAAATTCTTCCACTATCATTTCTTTTTTGTTTAGTTTTATATTATTATCATTTATAAAGTAGCTCGGAGTCTCACGATTTTTACATCTATTACCTAAAACCTGGTTGATTGTGTTCCATGTTTGTTTAATATTATTTTTGCTATCTTCAAATTTCTCGTTATAATAACTTTTCTTTTGCTTTCGTAGAATAGAAGTCAACTTATTTTTATAAATTTTATACTCCATTTCATTTTGTTCAGTTTTATTTTTTAAGTAACTATCATACAGAACATTTTTTCTATTGGAGGCCATTACTAGACCCTTCGTCATCCAAGGCTTATTTCTACTCACTTTCTTTAGTGTGGACTTCACGACTGGACAGCAGGAATTATAAAGTTCTATCCATTTAAACAGAAATGCCCTGTATGAATCATTACAATTTTCAGCATACACCCCTTCCCAGAAACATTTTGAAAGCTCATTCTTAAATGCTTGTATTCTTTCAGGTGTCCTTAATCTTGTTAATTTGAACAATGTTTTTTGTGCTATATTATTTACAATCATACTTTGAATATTCACAAACACTGGAAAATGATCTGTGATGTCACTAAGGAGTATTCCACCTGTAGTTATGTCATGGATATTTGTAAAAATATTGTCAATGAGGGTAGCAGATTCTCGCGTTATTCTGCTTGGTTTATCAATTATTGGTTGCAAACCATAAGTAAACATTTCATTTATAAAGTCATTAGTTGGTTTATGGGTTTTCCATTTTAATAAATCAAAATTGAAATCTCCACACACAAAGACACATTTCTTGTTAGCTAGTTTTCCAAGTACTTTTAGTAGGCTGTCATGGAAAAGCTCTACATGTGACCCAGGTGTCCTATAAATACAACTCAAATATGCACTACGTTCGTTGTTTATTTGTATTTTTATAGTCATACTCTCCATAACATCATCTATAACTAGACTGTCGATAATTTCACAGTAATATTTTTTTTGTACATAGAACGCAACGCCACCTCCTTTTTAATTTTTTCTATTTATATTATAAAAATCATAACCTTCTAATATAAACATATCATTAATTTCATCTGTCAACCATGTCTCTGAGATGCAATTGCTTGGAATGTTGATTTTAAAGATTCCAAACACTCTTGTATCTTCTCAAAATTAGCACTGAGACTTCTACTATTAAAATGAATAAGCAAAAAACCCTTTAAATCCACATTTTTAAAACTATCCTCTGAGTAATATGAAACATTTATGTTATGTAATCCACTTAGATTAATTTCTGGATCAATGTCATTACAAAATTCTCCTACTTTATCATCATTCATTTCTAAATAACTTAAATTTAGTTCCTTACAGCTTATCCTGTCTTGAATATCTTCTTGCCCAGCTATACTGCTTTCTTCCTCGTCAGAAATATAAAAGTCAAACTCATTATTAGTCATCCTCCAAAGAAGTTTAACCAAAATATCAATAATGTACTAAAATGTACGATATAACTTAAAAAAACACACATTATCCATAATCCTAATGTCCATATACCATGTGTACCATACATTTTCATTGTCCACATACCATTTGTTGTCCTGATTCAACAAGTTATTTAAATTGTTCCAAGTCTTTCACGTTTTTAATCCATATTGGCTTCATTTGATCCGATCCATTTGGCTTTATGTAGACTTTGCCATGTCTCGTCCATGTAGATTGAATCTTATTTTCTTTCCTGAGAATGCGGCCACTTCTTGGAATTTCACCATTTTTCTTTGTCAGGTGCTCATTCAGATAAATTCCAGTGCCCTTTAGCTTTTTGGACTGTCTCAGCAGCTCCATTTTGTGTTTCTGGTTAACCATCTGCATCACTATTATTGGTCTTGCTTTAACATTCTTGTTTGGAAATGAATAGCATGTTGATATGTTTTGTTTCTCAACGATGATGTTTTTACCTCTGAAAAAGTCCAGGAGTTTTTGCTCAAGAGTTTCAAGTTCCTCCGTAGGAGCATCTTCACCTTGGTTCAGCCCAGCTGTAACTCGAGCATAACTGCGGTGTTTCAGCTCTAGTCCTGTGACCACAATGTCATTGACAAGTGATTGTTGCTCCAAATCCTCACATCTCTGCTCCAAAAGTTCAATCCTTTTGTCTCTCTGGATCACATTCTCCTTCAGCTCCTTCACTTCCTCTATGAGGCCCATGATGTTTCCTTGTTGCTTTAGAACCTTAGCAATCTCTTCACCCATGAAGTTTAGAGATTTCTTTATCTCTTCAAGTTCCTCTGACAACTTTTTAATTGTTATTGTCATCTTTTCAAGTAATTTTACACAGGTATTTAAGGTACCGTATTTTCCGCGCTATAAGCCGCCCCGTGTTATAAGCCGCACCTTCAATGAATGGCATATTTAAAAACTTTGTAAACCTATAAGCCGCACCGGGTCATAAGCCGCGCCCATGCTGCGCTAAAGGGAATGTCAAAAAAACAGTCAGATAGGTCAGTCAAACTTTAATAATACAAACCAGTGTGCGAATGTGCAATCACAACAATAGTAACACTCAAAATATTGCAGAGCAATAGCAACATCAATAACTCAACTTTGGTCGAACGTTAATGTCACAGCACACAAAATAAACATTTAAAGCTCACCTTCAGAAGTTATTCCTCATCCATAAATTCCTCGAATTTTTCTTCTTCGGTGTCTGAATTAAAAAATTGGGCGAATACGGCATCCAAAATGGCGGGCTCCGTCTCGTCGAAGTCATCAGAGTCAGTGTCGCTGTTGCTGTCCGGCAGTTCCATGAATCCTGCCTTCCTGGCCGGATCTTTTTTCAGCTATCTTGTTTTTACAATATGCGCGGAAAGTAGCCAGCTTTTTTTGAAAGTCTTTTGGCAGTTGCTGTGAAATAGTAGTCCGTGTGCGGACGGAGAGATTGCGTCTTTTCATGAACCGGAAACACCAAGAAGCTCCACCTTTAAAATCATCCAAGTGAAGTTCGCTTGCTGGCGCTGTTGCCTTCATTGGAATAGTGATGTTACTGACACTTCTGCTTGCTGCTCTCTGCTCAACAACCCACTGTTAGAGTTTGTCCTCCAACTCTTGCCATCTTGCTTTGTTCCCTCAAACTCTGTGTTGTCTTCTTTACTTGGCGCAGGTCATCTTGTTGCTTCCTCCACCTAAGCACCATTGATTCATTTATGTTCAATTCTCTCGCTGCTGCTCTATTTCCGTGTTCTTCTGCGTGACTTATTTCCTTGAGTTTGAATTCTGCGTTGTACGCGTGTCTTTTAGTAGGAGCCATTTTGTGGTCGTCTTTACAGAAACACACAAATGAAATGAATCGGATTAGCCGCGCGCTTCTTCTTCTACGGGGGCGGGTGCTTACCTTGGCGGTTGCGTACCGTAGAAGAAGAAGCGCTTCCTCTTTCCAGGTGGGCGGGTGCTTACCTTGGCGGTTGCGTACCGTAGAAGAAGAAGCGCTTCCTCTTTCCAGGTAGGCGGGTGCTTACCTTGGCGGTTGCTTACCGTAGAAGAAGAAGCGCTTCCTCTTTCCAGGTAGGCGGGTGCTTACCTTGGCGGTTGCTTACCGTAGAAGAAGAAGGGCTTCCTCTTCTACGGGGAAAAAAGATGGCGGCTGTTTACCGTAGTTGCGAAACCTAAACTCTATGAAAATAAATATTTATATTAATACATATATAAGGCGCACCGGGTTATAAGCCGCACTGTCATCTTTTGAGAAAATGTTTGGTTTTTAGATGCGGCTTATAGCGCGGAAAATACGGTAACTTGATGAGCTGCACTGAAGTTTTCAGAAGGCCTGTTTGGGCCTTGATTTGATACTCCTAAAATACCTTTTTCAGAGTCCAATGTTGTTGCAATATCCCCAAAGTAGTGAAGTAAAGTATTCCTTCACCATCAGCAATGGAGCATTTCAAGATATTTGTCTCAGATTCCAGATATATTTGATGAATTGTAGAGAGACTCTGAGCAGGGAGAAGCATTGGCAGCCATCTTGTCACCTTCATCTTCATAATCAGCAACTTGTCCCGCATGCTCCTGCAGCGGAGTTCCAACAAGTCCGCCTTTAATTTCTCGCTCTCTGTTGTCAGTCTAGTAGTTTGGAGTTCCTGGCTTGTTAACTCAACTTTTAGTGTCGTCTTTTCCTTTTTTATCTCCACCATTTCAGCGTGATTGTACTTGACTGATTTTTTTCAGCTCTGGAACGTCAGTTATTAGTTCAATCAAAATGTCCAGTTTTTCAAGTTTTTCAACCATAGCTCGCAACATTTTTCGATCGTCCGGAGTAAACATTGCATTTTCGTCCAAATCCCTAGAGGACAATTGATCACGGACGTGTTTAGATTCCTTTGATCCGCGTTGTGGCATAGTTGCAGGGGAACAATGGGCCACTCGGCGTTCGAGGCACCTTATTTTCAGCCAAATCACCCTCGTGAGTAGAATATATCTCACCAATTGCAGAGAGGCGGATATATATAGTGTAAATGACTTCAAATCTTGTGTCACTGGCGCGTTTATGCCATTTATCACATTACATACTGGGACTTGTGTAGAGACTGTCTCAGCTCACGGTGGCCTAACCTGCTGTCCTTTAAACTTGCTGTATTATATAAGTATTTCTGTCCTTATACTGTAGTGCATCAATACATACACTCTCTTCGAAATATAGTATGTGTTTCTAGCCTTGTACTGTAGTACACCAATACTACCAAAGATAGCATATACGTGTGTAGTTACACTTTTTTTTCTAAAGTGTTTGCGTCCTTGTTGTACATCAATATTACATCCCCCTTAAGATAGTATTTTATATAAGTATTTCAGTACATCAATACATAGACTTTCACCTATATAAGTACTTCAGTACATAAATACTTACACTTATTTCCAAAGATAGTGTATTGTAAAAGTATGTCAGTAAATCAATACTTACTTTCTTCTAAAGATACAATGTCCAAGTATTTATGTCGTTGTACTATAGAACATCAATACATAAACTTTATTCTAAAGATTATATAAGTATTTCTGTCCATGCATTGTAGTACATCATTACTTAAACTGTCTTTGAAGTATTTCAGTACACGAATACTTATACAATATTCTATCTTTAGAAGAACGTGTAAGTGTTTCAGTACATCAATACTTAGTTTCTTCTAAGGGTACTATACATACAGTGCCCTCCAAAAGTATTGGAACAGTGAGTCCAATTTGTTTATTTTTGTTGTAGACTGAAAACATTTGGGTTTGACAGTAAAAGATGAGTATGGGACAATAGATCAACATGTTAGTTTTTATTTCCAGGTATTTGCATCTGGATCTGATACACAACTTAGAAGATAGCACCTTTTGGTTCAACCTACCCATTTTTCATGAGAGCAAAAGTATCGGAACATGTGACTGACAGATGTGTGTTGTTGCCCAGGTGTTTCCCAATTACATTGATTATTCAAACACTAAATAGCACTAAATGTCTGAGCTCAGTTTCAGATTGAGTAGGATAGGTTTTACCTGTGCAGACTGCATTTAGAGTTGGCGCCAACATGAAAATGAGAGTCTATGGGTCTATGGGTGAAAACAAAGCAATTGTGAATCTGAGAGAAGATGGACATTCAATCAGAGCCATTGCACAAGCATTGGCCATAGTGAGTACAACCGTTTGGAATGTTCTGAAGAAGAAAGAAACCACTGGTGTACTAGGCTACAGACGTGGAACAGGACCAAGGAAAACATCAGCAGTTGATGAAAGAAACATTGTAAGAGCTATAAAGAACAACTGTTAGTGACATCAGCAACAACCTCCTGAGGGCAGGAGTGAAGGTATCACAATCTACTGTTTGCAGAAGACTTCATGAACAGAAGTACAGAGATTACACCAGAAGATGCAAACCACTCGATAGCAAGAATAATTGGAAGGCCAGGCTACATTTTGGCCAAAAGGTGCAGGGATGAGCCTAAAAAATTCTGGGAAAATGTTTTATGGACTGATGAGACAAAGATTATCTTCTTCCAAAGTGATGGAAAGGCGAAAGTTTGGAGAAAGAAAGGATCTGCTCATGATCCCAAACATACAAGCTCATATGTGAAACACGGCAGAGCTAATGTCATGGCTTGGGCTTGCAAGGCTTCTTCTGGGACGTCATCTTCATTGATGATGTAACCCATGATGGCAGCAGCAAAATGAACTCAGAAGTCTACAGAAACATTTAGTCTTCTAATTTAAAGAAAGATGCAACTAAACTGATTGGGAGATCCTTCATCATGCAGCAAGATAACGACCCAAAACACACTGCCAAAACAACAAAGGAGTTGATCAGGGGCAAGAAGTGGAAGGTTTTAGACTGGCTAAGTCAGTCTCCAGACTTAAACCCAATAGAGCATGTATTTTACCTGCTGAAGAGGAGACTGACATGCAGTCTTTGGAACAAGGGTGTTTCTATCCTTGGACTGTAGTACATCAATACTTACACTTATTCTAAAGATAGTAAATGATCCAAGTCTTTCTCTCCTTGTATTTGTAGCACACCATTACTTAAACTGACTTCTATTGATAGCATATACAGTTGTGATCAAAATTATTCAACCCCCACACAATTTAGGTGTTTTAGCAAGTTGGACATTTATTCCTTATTTTGTTTATAGTCATATCAAATAAAGATGTATCAAATAGACAAATGCAACTTAAATTGTAACACTGTATTTTACAAAATACCAAAAAAGGACATTTTTATTAATATCTCATTGACAAAATGATTCAACCCCCTGGTTACATGCATCTTTAGTACTTAGTAGAACAGCCTTTGGCAGTAATGACATCCTTCAAACGTGATACATAACCGGACACAAGCTTCTTGCAAGCATCTACAGGTATTTTAGCCCATTCCTCTTGGGCAAAGGCCTCCAGTTCATTCATATTCTTGGGCTTGCGTGCTGCAACTGCCTTCTTCAAGTCCCACCACAGCTTTTCTAGAGGATTTAGGTCTGGTGACTGTGAAGGCCACTCCAGAGTCTTCCAGCCCTTCTTCTGCAACCACTCTGATGTTGATTTGGAGGTTGCTTGGGATCCTTGTCCTGTTGGAAGGTCCAACGTCTCCCAAGCCTCAGCTTCCTCACTGACTTCATGACATTTGCAACTAATATATCCTGCTAGGAAATAGAATTCATAATGCCTTGAACGCGCTGGAGATTCCCGGTACCTGAGGCAGAGAAACACCCCCAGAGCATGATTGACCCCCCACCATGCTTAACAGTAGGCAAGGTGTTCTTCTCTTTGTAAGCTTCATTTTTTCTCCTCCAGACATAACCTTGATTCATAGGCCCAAAGAGTTCCAGTTTTGTCTCATCACTCCATAGAACAGTTTCCCAAAAACTTTGGGGTTCGTCCAGATGATTTTTGGCATACTGGAGTCTATTTTTCTTGTGCCTGGTAGTCAGAAGTGGTGTGCACCTGGGAGTTCTGGCATGGAGGCCTTCATCTCGTAGTGCGCACCTTATTGTCTGGGACGAAACCTGCGTTCCCCCCTCTGCAATGTCCTGTTGTAGTTCCTCAGCTGTTACCCGGGGGTTTTTCACCACTGTACGCTCCAAATACCGGACAGCAGTTGCACACAGCATCCTCTTTCTACCACGCCCAGGTAGTGTTTCCACTGTGTCTTTAGCTTTAAACTTGCAAATTATGCTCCCAACTGTGTCTCTTGGAATGTGTAATGTCTTTGCTATTTTCTTATATCCATATCCTTTCTTATGAAGAGAAATGACCTCCTTTCTTGACTTCTTTGACTACTCCCTGGACTTCACCATGTTGCAAATACACCATTGACCCACTACAAGAAGCTGAGCGTCACAGTCTTTTTCAATCAGTTTAATTTTGCTCTTTATGCTTCTAATCACATCTACAGGTGTTTTCAACACCTGATTGAAAATATCTTATTCAAATTATGTTCTTAAGAGTTAAGATCTTCAAGGGGTTGAATAATTTTGTCACTGAAATATTAAGAGAAATGACACTGTTTGGTATGTTACAACATATAATGTTGTAATTCAATTTGCATTTGTCGACTTAATGCATCTTTATTTGATATGACTATAAATAAAATACGGAATAAATGTCCAACTTGCTAAAACACCAAAATTGTGTGGGCGTTGAATAATTTTGATCACAACTGTAAGTGTTTCTATCCTTGTTATGTACTTTCTCCTAAAGGTAGTATACTATACAAGTATTTCAGTACATCAATACATACATTTTCTTCTAAAGATAATATATTATACAAGTGATTCTGTCCTTGTACTGTAGTACACTTTATTCTAAATATAACAGTAAACTAAGTATTTCTGTCCCTGTACATCAATACATAGTTTTTTTTGTAAAGATAGTATATAAGTGTTTCTGTCCATCAATACTCACTATTTCCCCTAAAGTTCAAAATTATATAAGTGTTTCTATCCTTGTACTGTAGTACATCAATACTTACACTTTCTTCTAAAGGTAGTGTTTTATAGAAGGTAGTGGAATTAGTTATCAATTACAAGATGTATTTACAGGATATTTTTAACTCCATGTTATACATGTATGTTTGTCTCCTCATTCAAAGGGCTTCCAAAGAAGAGGTGGACCCAAAGGAGACATTGTGAGTATCACTTTTGTTTGTGAATGATTGGAGCCTTCAATATGAAACACTAACAAATATTCTGTTTTCTGCTTGAAGGTAGACTCCGACGTGGAGGGACTAGCTGGTGAGAAAGGGGAAAAGTAAGACCAGTCATTTTGAACTTTCTGAAGTTGACCTGTTGATATTTAAATATTGAAAGCAAAGACAAATAATATACTATTTGACTGAGACCCATTTTGGGTCCCTAAGACTTTTAACAATCAAGGAAAGACCTTAAGGTTTTAAAAACCAAAATGGCCCCTACATTCGTTAACTTTTAAGTGTGCGGCCCTTTGTGGTAAAGTTTTGGACATCCCTTGTTTCGTTTTAATGAATAGCTGAGCAGAAAGGAATCTTGTATAGATTATACATTAACAGTACTTTAAAACATTTTTTTTTAATTAAAGTGAGTCATTGTGTTTCAGTATTTTTGCCCTGCCACTTGTAGGAACCCTCATTCTGCATGTTTTTGTACAAACTATTGTTGGACAATCTTTCAACGCTGCATTCAAACATTTTCGTAGTTGAACCTTACATGTAGAAACACAAATGTTTCTGGGTGCTGTGCTTACTGAACGGAGGAAAACAAATCTAAAGGACATGAACTTACAATTTTTAAAATCAGTATCTCATGATTGTTTGGGTGTGACAGGGTATGTCTGGAGAATCTGGCACTAAAGGACAGGTGAGTTGTGTATGATCATGTGTTAAGTAAATATACACTTCATGCACTTGTATGTGTTTGCAGCACAGAGTGAGGAGACCTTGGACATAATGGTCCAACATGGAGACTCTGGGAAGCCAGGTGATGTAGGACCCCCTGGACTGCCTGGTCCTCGGGGGTTGAAAGGCATGAGCGGTGTGCATGGCAGGCCGGGTATTGAGGGTCCACCGGTGAGTCCACTCACTGTTTGGGAAATGTAATGGTTGTCACTTTTACACAATGTTGTTCTTCTCTTCAGGGACAAGATATATCTGACCAGCATATTATTGATGTGGTATAAAGAATGTTGCAAGGTGAGCTTTACCACTCTAATTTCCCTCCCAAAAAATAATCAATTGCTTGTTATTGTAAACAAAAACTCTATTACATATGTAAAGTTTCAGTTCAATATGTCAAAATTGAAAATGACAGTTAGCCAAAATCAAATCAAAACCGAAAATGTTGGAAGATGTGTGGAGATGTGGTGGAGAGGTTAGGGTTAGTGTTTTATAGTAAGGAATAAGTTATTGTGTATAACAGGGGTCACCAACGCGGACACCCTAACCCTAACCCTAACACGTAAGGACCAGATGAGTAGCCCGCTGGCCTGTTCTAAAAATAGCTCAAATAGCAGCACTTACCAGTGAGCTGCCTCTATTTTTTAAATTATATTTATGTACTATCAGGGTTAGGGTTAACCCCAACTCTCGCTTTGCTCGACATTTTTAATTCTAAGAGAGACAAAACTAAAATTTAATTAGAAAATCCAAGAAAATATTTTAAAGACCCTGTCTTTTTACTTTGCTTCTTATAACTTTCAGAAAGACAATTTAAGAGAAAAAATACATTCTTGAAAATGATTTTAGGATTTTTAAACACATATACCTTTTTACCTTTTAAATTCATTCCTCTTCTTTCCTGAAAATTTAAAATGTTAAGCCCACCAGGCTGCACCAAACTTTTGGTGCTTTGTTCACACAGAAAAGTACAGTGGTGTATGTGCAGCAACTATGAAGGTTGCAAGCCTGTTTGGTTCCACTTATCTTTGTGAATCAGCCTTTTCTGACATGAACTTCATCAAGAAGAAACACAGAACAAGCCTCACTGATGCACATCTGCAAGACTCACTCAGAGTTGCAGTTTCTAGTTACACAGCAGAGTACAACACACTAGTTAACAGAATGCCATGCCAGGCTTCCCACTAACTGACAAAGAAACAGATATCAGATTTGGTGTCCAGTTCAAAGTGTGACATGATGAGAGTTGACTTTTGTATTTTACGTGAGTTATTATTTGTACAAACATGGTGCAAAGTAATTCATGATTTGTTAAAAAATGTTAGTGGCTAGCTAACCTTAACCCTAACCCTAAATCATTAAGATCAGTTTTTCCACATAATATTTATTATTAATAATAACATAGAGCTAAAGGTAAATGTAGCAAATTGGCTATTTTTGGCAATTTATTTAAGTGTGCAACAAACTGGTAGGCTTTCGCATAAATCAGTACTCAAGAAGTAACCCTTGGTTTCAAAAAGGTTGGTGCCCCCTGGTGTATAAGATGTATGTATGGTATATTTTTAATCTCTACATTATACAGTTCCTAAATGAATCTCTTTTTTGTGACAGAGAGGCTGGCAGCAGTAGCAGTGAGCACTAAAAGGGCTGCGCCGTTGAACAACCGGCTATTCTGGTCCTCCGTGATTAATGGTTCCACAAGGACCACATGATTTGCCTGGTTCCCGAAGAATTCCTGGAACGATGGGAGCTGACAGACGGATTGGAAACACATGTCTTAAAGGTAGGGACATGTTTAGTTTCATCTACAGTAATGTGTGTGTATACATATGCTTACATATACATATTTAAACGTGTATACATTTGTACCAATGTGTACATATGTATGCACTTTTTTTTTAGTCAGTATACAAACGTACAACGAATTGGGGTTAGGGTTAGAGGGTTAACCCTAACCCCAACCCTAACCGACTGTCTTTCTATGCCTAAAACCTACCCTCTAACCCTAACCATAACCCCAACCCTAAACGACTTTCTTTCGATGCCTAAATGCTACCCATCTCGCTTTCTCTTTAAATCTAACCCTAAATCCTTACCCCAACCCTAACCCCAATCCTAACCCCAACCCTAACCGACTGTCTTTTCTATGCCTAAAACCTACCCTCTAACCCCAACCCTAACCGACTTTCTTTCTATGCCTGAATCCTACCCGTCTCTCTTTCTCTTTAAATCTAACCCTAAATCCTTACCCTTACCCCAACCCTAACCGACTGTCTTTCTATGTCAAAGACCTACCCTCTAACCCCAACCCCAATCCCAACCACAACCCCAACCCCAACCCTAACCTTACCCTAACCCAACCCTTAACCTAACCCAAATCCTTACCCTTACCCCAACCCTAACCCTAACCGACTGTCTGTCTATGCCTAAAACCTAACCCTTATCCTAACCCAAATCCTTACCCTAACCGACTGTCTTTCTATGCCTAAAACCTACCCCATGACCCCAATCCAAACCCCAACCCTAACCGACTGTCTTTCTTTGCCTAAAACCTACCCCCTGACCCCAATCCTAACCCCAACCCTAACCGACTTTCTTTCTATGCCTAAATCCTACCTTTCTCTCTTTCTCTTTAAATCCAACCCTAAATCCTTACCCCAACCCTAACCCCAATCCTAACCCAACCCTAACCGACTGTCTTTCTATGCCTAAAACCTACCCTCTAACCCCAACCCTAACAGACTTTCTTTCTATAGTTAAGACCTACCCTCTAACCCTAACCCAGACCCCAACCCCAACCCTAACCCCAAACCCCAACTCCTTACCCCAACCCTAACCCCAACCCTAACCCCAATCCTAACCCCAACCCCAACCCTAACCCCAACCCTAACCCCAAACCCCAACTCTAACCCCAACCCTAAACCTAACCCTAACCCCAACCCTAACCCCAAACCCCAACTCCTTACCCTAACCCCAATCCTAACCCTAACCCCAATCCTAACCCTAACCCCAATCCTAACCCTAACCCGAATCCTAACCCCAACCCTAACCCCAACCCTAACCCCAACCCTAACCCCCAACCCTAACCCCAACCCTAACCCCCAACCCCAACCCTAACCCCAACCCTAACCCCAAACCCCAAACCCCAACCCTAACCCCAATCCTAACCCTAACCCCAACCCTAACCCCAACCCTAACCCCAACCCTAACCCCCAACCCTAACCCCAACCCTAACCCCCAACCCTAACCCCAACCCTAACCCCAAACCCCAACCCTAACCCCAATCCTAACCCTAACCCCAACCCGAATCCTAACCCCAACCCTAACCCCCAACCCTAACCCCAACCCTAACCCCAACCCTAACCCCAAACCCCAACCCTAACCCCAATCCTAACCCTAACCCCAACCCTAACCCCAAACCCCAACTCCTTACCCCAACCCTAACCCTAACCGACTGTCTTTCTATGCCTAAGACCTACCCTCTAACCCCAACCCCAAACCCCAACCCAAATCCTTACCCCAACCCCAACCCTTACCCCAACCGACTGTCTTTCTATGCCTAAAACCTACCCTCTAACCCCAACCCTAACCGACTTTCTTTCTATGCCTAAGACCTACCCTCTAACCCTAACCCAACTCCTTACCCCAACCCTAACCCCAACCCTAACCCCAATCCTAACCCCAACCCTAACCCCAACCCTAACCCCAACCCTAACCCCAAACCCCAACTCTAACCCCAACCCTAAACCTAACCCTAACCCCAACCCTAACCCCAAACCCCAACTCCTTACCCTAACCCCAATCCTAACCCCAACCCTAACCCCAACTCCTTACCCCAACCCTAACCCCAACCCTAACCCCAATCCTAACCCTAACCCGAATCCTAACCCTAACCCCAACCCCAACCCTAACCCCCAACCCTAACCCCAACCCTAACCCCAAACCCCAACCCTAACCCCAACCCCAACCCTAACCCCAACCCTAACCCCAAACCCCAACTCCTTACCCCAACCCTAACCCTAACCCTAACCGAGTGTCTTTCTATGCCTAAGACCTACCCTCTAACCCCAACCCCAACCCCAAACCCCAACCCAAATCCTTACCCCAACCCCAACCCTTACCCCAACCGACTGTCTTTCTATGCCTAAAACCTAACCTTAACCCAAATCCTTACCCTTACCCCAACCCTAACCCTAACCGACTGTCTTTCTATGCCTAAAACCTACCCTCTAACCCCAACCCTAACCGACTTTCTTTCTATGCCTAAGACCTACCCTCTAACCCTAACCCTAATCCTTACCCCAACCCTAACCCCAATCCTAACCCCAACCCTAACCGACTGTCTTTCTATGCCTAAAACCTACCCTCTAACCCTAACCGACTTTCTTTCTATGCCTGAATCCTACCCGTCTCTCTTTCTCTTTAAATCTAACCCTAACCCTAACCTGTCTTTCTATGCCTAAGACCTACCCTCTAACCCCAATCCCAACCCCAACCCTAACCCCAACCCCAACCCTAACCTTAACCCCAACCCAAATCCTTACCCTTACCCCAACCCTAACCCCAACCCAAATCCTTACCCTTACCCTAACCCCAACCCTTACCCTAACCCAAATCCTTACCCCAACCCTAACCCTAACCGACTGTCTTTTCTATCCCTAAGACCTACCCTCTAACCCTAACCCCAACCCTAACCCCAACCCTAACACATACCCTAACACATACCCTAACACCAACCCTAACACCAACCCTAACCCCAACCCTAACCCCAACCGACTGTCTATCTATGCCTAAGACCTACCCTCTAACCCCAATCCCAACCACAACCCTAACCCCAACCCTAACCCAAATCCTTACCCCAACCCTAACCCCAACCCTTACCCTAACCCAAATCCTTACCCCAGCCCTAACCCTAACCGACTGTCTTTTCTATGCCTAAGACCTACCCTCTAACCCCAACCCTAAACCTAACCCCAACCCAAAACCTTACCCTTACCCCAACCCTAAGCCCAACCCTAACCCCAACCCAAATCCTTACCCCAACCCTTACTTTAACCCAAATCCTTACCCCAACCCTAACCCTAACTGACTGTCTTTTCTATGCCTAAGACCTACCCTCTAACCTTAACCCCAACCCTAACCCAAACCCCAACCCTAACCCCAACCCCAACCCTAACCCCAACCCTAACCCCAACCGACTGTCTTTCTATGCCTAAGACCTACCTTCTAACCCAAATCCCAACCCTAACCCCAACCCTAACCCCAACCCTAACCCCTACCCTAACCCCAACCGACTGTCTTTCTATGCCTAAAACCTACCCTCTAACCCCAACCCTAACCGACTTTCTTTCCATGCCTGAATCCTACCCGTCTCTCTTTCTCTTTAAATCTAACCCTAAATCCTTACCCTTACCCCAACTCTAACCAACTGCCTTTCTATGCCTAAGACCTACCCTCTAACCCCAATCCCAACCACAACCCCAACCCTAACCCCAACCCAAATCCTTACCCTAAACCTAACCCTAACCCAAATCCCTACCCCAACCCTAACCCTAACCGACTGTCTTTTCTATGCCTAAGACCTACCCTCTAACCCCAATCCCAACCACAACCCCAACCCTAACCCCAACCCTAACCCCAACCCAAATCCTTACCCTTACCCTAAACCTAACCCCAACCCTAACCCTAACCCTAACCCAAATCCCTACCCCAACCCTAACCCTAACCCTAAACCCTAACCCTAACCCTAACCCCAACCCTAAACCTAACCCTAACCCTAACCCTAACCCTCTAACCCTAACCCTAACCCTAACCATGATACTTACCTGTGTGTTTGTCCACATTGTGATGCACACACCATGTCGAGTAGACACATCACAAATGTAGGATTAGTTTGGAGAGTCATAACATCGACACTGCAGTGTTGAGCGTGAGTTAGGGTTAGGGTTAGGTTTGGGGTTAGGGTTAGGGTTAGGGTTAGGGTTAGGGTTAGGGTTAGGATTATGGTTAGGGTTAGGATTGGGGGAAGGGGAATGCACAGTCCGTCTGCAGCCCGCCCGGGCGACGCCCACACCAACCCCGGAACCCCCCGAAGACCCTGAAAGGTGCGCATGCTGCGTCAGACACCAACAGCCAAATTAGTAGCGGACATGACTGGTCCTGCCATCCAGCGACGCGTTTCGGTCTCTTGACCTCTTCAGGCTGGCTTTGCACTGATTGCAGGATGTAAACATCTTTTTAACTGCGAGTCTGTGCCTACTGGGACACTTCTAATTCCCTAGTAGGTGGGGCACTTCTAATCCCCTAGACTAACGGCAACTCTATTTTTCTCTACAGCAGGATGTGCTCCATTCACCTGCTGGAGAGTACTGAGCCGTTTTGAGCAGGAGGAGAATTTATAGGAGGTCTGCAGTGGGCGGGGCTCACGCTCAACACTGCAGTGTCGATGTTTGACTCTCCAAATTAGATCCTAACATTGTGATGGGTCTACTCGACGTTCATCACAACGTGGACTCGCCAAATTATATCCTAACATTGTGATGGGTCTACTCGACGTTCATCACAACGTGGACAACCACACAGGTAAGTATTGTAGTGTGTTTTGAAAGCATTAAAATGTTTGCTTTGATGTTTCTCCGACTCCTGTTTATTGTTGTGTCCAAAACAAGTTTGTGTGTTAAACTTGTGGCCCCCCAACAACACACACACCACAACAAAGTCCCCAGAAGGCCCACGAATGATGGGACGCCACCCAGACGGACTGGAGGCACAGGCTTGGTTAGGATTATGGTTAGGGTTAGGATTGGGGGAAGGGGAATGCACAGTCCGTCTGCAGCCCGCCCGGGCGACGCCCACACCAACCCCGGAACCCCCCGAAGACCCTGAAAGGTGCGCATGCTGCGTCAGACACCAACAGCCAAATTAGTAGCGGACATGACTGGTCCTGCCATCCAGCGACGCGTTTCGGTCTCTTGACCTCTTCAGGCTGGCTTTGCACTGATTGCAGGATGTAAACATCTTTTTAACTGCGAGTCTGTGCCTACTGGGACACTTCTAATTCCCTAGTAGGTGGGGCACTTCTAATCCCCTAGACTAACGGCAACTCTATTTTTCTCTACAGCAGGATGTGCTCCATTCACCTGCTGGAGAGTACTGAGCCGTTTTGAGCAGGAGGAGAATTTATAGGAGGTCTGCAGTGGGCGGGGCTCACGCTCAACACTGCAGTGTCGATGTTTGACTCTCCAAATTAGATCCTAACATTGTGATGGGTCTACTCGACGTTCATCACAACGTGGACTCGCCAAATTATATCCTAACATTGTGATGGGTCTACTCGACGTTCATCACAACGTGGACAACCACACAGGTAAGTATTGTAGTGTGTTTTGAAAGCATTAAAATGTTTGCTTTGATGTTTCTCCGACTCCTGTTTATTGTTGTGTCCAAAACAAGTTTGTGTGTTAAACTTGTGGCCCCCCAACAACACACACACCACAACAAAGTCCCCAGAAGGCCCACGAATGATGGGACGCCACCCAGACGGACTGGAGGCACAGGCTTGGTTAGGATTATGGTTAGGGTTAGGATTGGGGGAAGGGGAATGCACAGTCCGTCTGCAGCCCGCCCGGGCGACGCCCACACCAACCCCGGAACCCCCCGAAGACCCTGAAAGGTGCGCATGCTGCGTCAGACACCAACAGCCAAATTAGTAGCGGACATGACTGGTCCTGCCATCCAGCGACGCGTTTCGGTCTCTTGACCTCTTCAGGCTGGCTTTGCACTGATTGCAGGATGTAAACATCTTTTTAACTGCGAGTCTGTGCCTACTGGGACACTTGGTTAGGGTTAGGGTTAGGGTTAGGATTATGGTTAGGGTTAGGATTGGGGGAAGGGGAATGCACAGTCCGTCTGCAGCCCGCCCGGGCGACGCCCACACCAACCCCGGAACCCCCCGAAGACCCCGAAAGATGCGCATGCTGCGTCAGACACTCACAGCCAAATTAGTGACGGGCATGACTGGCCCTGCCATCCAGCGACGCGTTTCGGTCTCTTGACCTCTTCAGGCTGGCTTTGCACTGATTGCAGGACGTAATCATCTTTTTCACTGCAAAGTCTATGCCTACTGGGACACTTCTAATTCCCTAGTAGGTGGGGCACTTCTAATCCCCGAGACTTACGGCTTCTCTATTTGTCTCCACAGCAGGATGTGCTCCATTCGACTGCCGGAGAGTACTGAGCCGTTTTGAACAGGAGGAGAATATATAGGAGGTCTGCAGTGGGCGGGGCTCACGCTCAACACTGCAGTGTCGATGTTTTTGACTCTCCAAACTAATCCTACATTTGTGATGTGTCTACTCGACATGGTGTGTGCATCACAATGTGGACAAACACACAGGTAAGTATCATGGTGTTTATTTAAAGCATTAAAATGTTTGCTTTGATCTTTCTCCCATTCCTGTTTAGTGATGTGTCTGAAACAAGTTTCGGTGATCAACTTGTGGGCCCCAAACAACACACACACCACAACAAAGTCCCCAGAAGGCCCACGAATGATGGGACGCCACCCAGACGGACTGGAGGCACAGGCTTGGTTAGGATTATGGTTAGGGTTAGGATTGGGGGAAGGGGAATGCACAGTCCGTCTGCAGCCCGCCCGGGCGACGCCCACACCAACCCCGGAACCCCCCGAAGACCCCGAAAGATGCGCATGCTGCGTCAGACACTCACAGCCAAATTAGTGACGGGCATGACTGGCCCTGCCATCCAGCGACGCGTTTCGGTCTCTTGACCTCTTCAGGCTGGCTTTGCACTGATTGCAGGACGTAATCATCTTTTTCACTGCAAAGTCTATGCCTACTGGGACACTTCTAATTCCCTAGTAGGTGGGGCACTTCTAATCCCCGAGACTTACGGCTTCTCTATTTGTCTCCACAGCAGGATGTGCTCCATTCGACTGCCGGAGAGTACTGAGCCGTTTTGAACAGGAGGAGAATATATAGGAGGTCTGCAGTGGGCGGGGCTCACGCTCAACACTGCAGTGTCGATGTTTTTGACTCTCCAAACTAATCCTACATTTGTGATGTGTCTACTCGACATGGTGTGTGCATCACAATGTGGACAAACACACAGGTAAGTATCATGGTGTTTATTTAAAGCATTAAAATGTTTGCTTTGATCTTTCTCCCATTCCTGTTTAGTGATGTGTCTGAAACAAGTTTCGGTGATCAACTTGTGGGCCCCAAACAACACACACACCACAACAAAGTCCCCAGAAGGCCCACGAATGATGGGACGCCACCCAGACGGACTGGAGGCACAGGCTTGGTTAGGATTATGGTTAGGGTTAGGATTGGGGGAAGGGGAATGCACAGTCCGTCTGCAGCCCGCCCGGGCGACGCCCACACCAACCCCGGAACCCCCCGAAGACCCCGAAAGATGCGCATGCTGCGTCAGACACTCACAGCCAAATTAGTGACGGGCATGACTGGCCCTGCCATCCAGCGACGCGT
Source organism: Nerophis ophidion (assembly GCF_033978795.1). Classification (NCBI taxonomy): domain Eukaryota; kingdom Metazoa; phylum Chordata; class Actinopteri; order Syngnathiformes; family Syngnathidae; genus Nerophis; species Nerophis ophidion. Next base: position 47,321,906 of record NC_084631.1, read on the forward strand.
TTCGGTCTCTTGACCTCTTCAGGCTGGCTTTGCACTGATTGCAGGACGTAATCATCTTTTTCACTGCAAAGTCTATGCCTACTGGGACACTTCTAATTCCCTAGTAGGTGGGGCACTTCTAATCCCCGAGACTTACGGCTTCTCTATTTGTCTCCACAGCAGGATGTGCTCCATTCGACTGCCGGAGAGTACTGAGCCGTTTTGAACAGGAGGAGAATATATAGGAGGTCTGCAGTGGGCGGGGCTCACGCTCAACACTGCAGTGTCGATGTTTTTGACTCTCCAAACTAATCCTACATTTGTGATGTGTCTACTCGACATGGTGTGTGCATCACAATGTGGACAAACACACAGGTAAGTATCATGGTGTTTATTTAAAGCATTAAAATGTTTGCTTTGATCTTTCTCCCATTCCTGTTTAGTGATGTGTCTGAAACAAGTTTCGGTGATCAACTTGTGGGCCCCAAACAACACACACACCACAACAAAGTCCCCAGAAGGCCCACGAATGATGGGACGCCACCCAGACGGACTGGAGGCACAGGCTTGGTTAGGATTATGGTTAGGGTTAGGATTGGGGGAAGGGGAATGCACAGTCCGTCTGCAGCCCGCCCGGGCGACGCCCACACCAACCCCGGAACCCCCCGAAGACCCCGAAAGATGCGCATGCTGCGTCAGACACTCACAGCCAAATTAGTGACGGGCATGACTGGCCCTGCCATCCAGCGACGCGTTTCGGTCTCTTGACCTCTTCAGGCTGGCTTTGCACTGATTGCAGGACGTAATCATCTTTTTCACTGCAAAGTCTATGCCTACTGGGACACTTCTAATTCCCTAGTAGGTGGGGCACTTCTAATCCCCGAGACTTACGGCTTCTCTATTTGTCTCCACAGCAGGATGTGCTCCATTCGACTGCCGGAGAGTACTGAGCCGTTTTGAACAGGAGGAGAATATATAGGAGGTCTGCAGTGGGCGGGGCTCACGCTCAACACTGCAGTGTCGATGTTTTTGACTCTCCAAACTAATCCTACATTTGTGATGTGTCTACTCGACATGGTGTGTGCATCACAATGTGGACAAACACACAGGTAAGTATCATGGTGTTTATTTAAAGCATTAAAATGTTTGCTTTGATCTTTCTCCCATTCCTGTTTAGTGATGTGTCTGAAACAAGTTTCGGTGATCAACTTGTGGGCCCCAAACAACACACACACCACAACAAAGTCCCCAGAAGGCCCACGAATGATGGGACGCCACCCAGACGGACTGGAGGCACAGGCTTGGTTAGGATTATGGTTAGGGTTAGGATTGGGGGAAGGGGAATGCACAGTCCGTCTGCAGCCCGCCCGGGCGACGCCCACACCAACCCCGGAACCCCCCGAAGACCCCGAAAGATGCGCATGCTGCGTCAGACACTCACAGCCAAATTAGTGACGGGCATGACTGGCCCTGCCATCCAGCGACGCGTTTCGGTCTCTTGACCTCTTCAGGCTGGCTTTGCACTGATTGCAGGACGTAATCATCTTTTTCACTGCAAAGTCTATGCCTACTGGGACACTTCTAATTCCCTAGTAGGTGGGGCACTTCTAATCCCCGAGACTTACGGCTTCTCTATTTGTCTCCACAGCAGGATGTGCTCCATTCGACTGCCGGAGAGTACTGAGCCGTTTTGAACAGGAGGAGAATATATAGGAGGTCTGCAGTGGGCGGGGCTCACGCTCAACACTGCAGTGTCGATGTTTTTGACTCTCCAAACTAATCCTACATTTGTGATGTGTCTACTCGACATGGTGTGTGCATCACAATGTGGACAAACACACAGGTAAGTATCATGGTGTTTATTTAAAGCATTAAAATGTTTGCTTTGATCTTTCTCCCATTCCTGTTTAGTGATGTGTCTGAAACAAGTTTCGGTGATCAACTTGTGGGCCCCAAACAACACACACACCACAACAAAGTCCCCAGAAGGCCCACGAATGATGGGACGCCACCCAGACGGACTGGAGGCACAGGCTTGGTTAGGATTATGGTTAGGGTTAGGATTGGGGGAAGGGGAATGCACAGTCCGTCTGCAGCCCGCCCGGGTTAGGGTTAGGGTTAGGGTTAGGGTTAGGTTTGTGGTTGGGGTTGGGGTTAGGGTTAGGAGAGAGAGAGAGTGAGATAGAGAGAGAGAGAGAGAGAGAGAGAGAGAGAGAGAGAGAGAGAGAGAGAGTGAGTGAGAGAGAGAGAGAGAGAGTGAGATGAGAGAGAGAGTAAAGGTTAGGTTTAGGAGAGGAGAGAGTAAAGGTTAGGTTTAGGAGAGGAGAGGGAGAGGGATAGAGAGAGAGAGAGTGTGAAAAAAAGAAAAGAGAGAAGAGGAGGGTGTGCTCGCTCCATCACAACCTGTCCAGGCGACGCCAAGCCGAACGATGGCCACCCCAAGGACCCTGGAAGAAATCGAATCGGGGCTTTAAATGAAGTGACAAACACATGCGGATAATATCCAGCGACGCGCGTTTCGGCCTTTCAGGCCTCGTCAGGCTGGCTGGGCCACGCCCACTGGAGCTCTTCTCCTTCTCCAGTGGGTAAAGGGTGCTTCCTTGAAACCCCGTGGTCGAGACGGCTTCCCTATGTGTCCTCGGGCAGGAGGGTATCTCATGAACTGCCGGAGAGGTTAGGGTTAGGGTTAGGGTTAGGGTTAGGGTTAGGGTTAGGGTTAGGGTTAGGGTTAGGGTTAGGGTTAGGGTTAGGGTTAGGATTCGGGTTAGGGTTAGGATTGGGGGAAGGGGAATGCACAGTCCGTCTGCAGCCCGCCCGGGCGACGCCCACACCAACCCCGGAACCCCCCGAAGACCCTGAAAGATGCGCATGCTGCGTCAGACACTCACAGCCAAATTAGTGACGGGCATGACTGGCCCTGCCATCCAGCGACGCGTTTCGGTCTCTTGACCTCTTCAGGCTGGCTTTGCACTGATTGCAGGACGTAATCATCTTTTTCACTGCAAGTCTATGCCTACTGGGACACTCCTAATTCCCTAGTAGGTGGGGCACTTCTAATCCCCGAGACTTACGGCTTCTCTGTTTGTCTCCACAGCAGGATGTGCTCCATTCGACTGCCGGAGAGTACTGAGCCGTTTCGAACAGGAGGAGAATATATAGGAGGTCTGCAGTGGGCGGGGCTCACGCTCAACACTGCAGTGTCGATATTTTTGACTCTCCAAACTAATCCTACATTTGTGATGTGTCTACTCGACATGATGTGTGCATCACAATGTGGACAAACACACAGGTAAGTATCATGGTGTTTATTTAAAGCATGAAAATGTTTGCTTTGATCTTTTCTCCAACTCCTGTTTATTGTAGTGTCTGAGACAAGTTTGTGTGTCAAACTTGTGGCCCCCCAACAACACACACACCACAACAAAGTCCCCAGAAGGCCCACGAATGATGGGACGCCACCCAGACGGACTGGAGGCACAGGCTTGGTTAGGATTATGGTTAGGGTTAGGATTGGGGGAAGGGGAATGCACAGTCCGTCTGCAGCCCGCCCGGGCGACGCCCACACCAACCCCGGAACCCCCCGAAGACCCTGAAAGATGCGCATGCTGCGTCAGACACATACAGCCAAATTAGTGACGGGCATGACTGGCCCTGCCATCCAGCGACGCGTTTCGGTCTCTTGACCTCTTCAGGCTGGCTTTGCACTGACTGCAGGACGTAATCATCTTTTTCACTGCAAAGTCTATGCCTACTGGGACACTTCTAATTCCCTAGTAGGTGGGGCACTTCTAATCCCCGAGACTTACGGCTTCTCTATTTGTCTCCACAGCAGGATGTGCTCCATTCGACTGCCGGAGAGTACTGAGCCGTTTTGAGCAGGAGGAGAATATATAGGGAGGTCTGCAGTGGGCGGGGCTCACGCTCAACACTGCAGTGTCGATGTTATGACTCTCCAAACTAATCCTACATTTGTGATGTGTCTACTCGACATGATGTGTGCATCACAATGTGGACAAACACACAGGTAAGTATCATGGTGTTTATTTAAAGCATGAAAATGTTTGCTTTGATCTTTTCTCCAACTCCTGTTTATTGTAGTGTCTGAGACAAGTTTGTGTGTCAAACTTGTGGCCCCCCAACAACACACACACCACAACAAAGTCCCCAGAAGGCCCACGAATGATGGGACGCCACCCAGACGGACTGGAGGCACAGGCTTGGTTAGGATTATGGTTAGGGTTAGGATTGGGGGAAGGGGAATGCACAGTCCGTCTGCAGCCCGCCCGGGCGACGCCCACACCAACCCCGGAACCCCCCGAAGACCCTGAAAGATGCGCATGCTGCGTCAGACACATACAGCCAAATTAGTGACGGGCATGACTGGCCCTGCCATCCAGCGACGCGTTTCGGTCTCTTGACCTCTTCAGGCTGGCTTTGCACTGACTGCAGGACGTAATCATCTTTTTCACTGCAAAGTCTATGCCTACTGGGACACTTCTAATTCCCTAGTAGGTGGGGCACTTCTAATCCCCGAGACTTACGGCTTCTCTATTTGTCTCCACAGCAGGATGTGCTCCATTCGACTGCCGGAGAGTACTGAGCCGTTTTGAGCAGGAGGAGAATATATAGGGAGGTCTGCAGTGGGCGGGGCTCACGCTCAACACTGCAGTGTCGATGTTATGACTCTCCAAACTAATCCTACATTTGTGATGTGTCTACTCGACATGATGTGTGCATCACAATGTGGACAAACACACAGGTAAGTATCATGGTGTTTATTTAAAGCATGAAAATGTTTGCTTTGATCTTTTCTCCAACTCCTGTTTATTGTAGTGTCTGAGACAAGTTTGTGTGTCAAACTTGTGGCCCCCCAACAACACACACACCACAACAAAGTCCCCAGAAGGCCCACGAATGATGGGACGCCACCCAGACGGACTGGAGGCACAGGCTTGGTTAGGATTATGGTTAGGGTTAGGATTGGGGGAAGGGGAATGCACAGTCCGTCTGCAGCCCGCCCGGGCGACGCCCACACCAACCCCGGAACCCCCCGAAGACCCTGAAAGATGCGCATGCTGCGTCAGACACATACAGCCAAATTAGTGACGGGCATGACTGGCCCTGCCATCCAGCGACGCGTTTCGGTCTCTTGACCTCTTCAGGCTGGCTTTGCACTGACTGCAGGACGTAATCATCTTTTTCACTGCAAAGTCTATGCCTACTGGGACACTTCTAATTCCCTAGTAGGTGGGGCACTTCTAATCCCCGAGACTTACGGCTTCTCTATTTGTCTCCACAGCAGGATGTGCTCCATTCGACTGCCGGAGAGTACTGAGCCGTTTTGAGCAGGAGGAGAATATATAGGGAGGTCTGCAGTGGGCGGGGCTCACGCTCAACACTGCAGTGTCGATGTTATGACTCTCCAAACTAATCCTACATTTGTGATGTGTCTACTCGACATGATGTGTGCATCACAATGTGGACAAACACACAGGTAAGTATCATGGTGTTTATTTAAAGCATGAAAATGTTTGCTTTGATCTTTTCTCCAACTCCTGTTTATTGTAGTGTCTGAGACAAGTTTGTGTGTCAAACTTGTGGCCCCCCAACAACACACACACCACAACAAAGTCCCCAGAAGGCCCACGAATGATGGGACGCCACCCAGACGGACTGGAGGCACAGGCTTGGTTAGGATTATGGTTAGGGTTAGGATTGGGGGAAGGGGAATGCACAGTCCGTCTGCAGCCCGCCCGGGCGACGCCCACACCAACCCCGGAACCCCCCGAAGACCCTGAAAGATGCGCATGCTGCGTCAGACACATACAGCCAAATTAGTGACGGGCATGACTGGCCCTGCCATCCAGCGACGCGTTTCGGTCTCTTGACCTCTTCAGGCTGGCTTTGCACTGACTGCAGGACGTAATCATCTTTTTCACTGCAAAGTCTATGCCTACTGGGACACTTCTAATTCCCTAGTAGGTGGGGCACTTCTAATCCCCGAGACTTACGGCTTCTCTATTTGTCTCCACAGCAGGATGTGCTCCATTCGACTGCCGGAGAGTACTGAGCCGTTTTGAGCAGGAGGAGAATATATAGGGAGGTCTGCAGTGGGCGGGGCTCACGCTCAACACTGCAGTGTCGATGTTATGACTCTCCAAACTAATCCTACATTTGTGATGTGTCTACTCGACATGATGTGTGCATCACAATGTGGACAAACACACAGGTAAGTATCATGGTGTTTATTTAAAGCATGAAAATGTTTGCTTTGATCTTTTCTCCAACTCCTGTTTATTGTAGTGTCTGAGACAAGTTTGTGTGTCAAACTTGTGGCCCCCCAACAACACACACACCACAACAAAGTCCCCAGAAGGCCCACGAATGATGGGACGCCACCCAGACGGACTGGAGGCACAGGCTTGGTTAGGATTATGGTTAGGGTTAGGATTGGGGGAAGGGGAATGCACAGTCCGTCTGCAGCCCGCCCGGGCGACGCCCACACCAACCCCGGAACCCCCCGAAGACCCTGAAAGATGCGCATGCTGCGTCAGACACATACAGCCAAATTAGTGACGGGCATGACTGGCCCTGCCATCCAGCGACGCGTTTCGGTCTCTTGACCTCTTCAGGCTGGCTTTGCACTGACTGCAGGACGTAATCATCTTTTTCACTGCAAAGTCTATGCCTACTGGGACACTTCTAATTCCCTAGTAGGTGGGGCACTTCTAATCCCCGAGACTTACGGCTTCTCTATTTGTCTCCACAGCAGGATGTGCTCCATTCGACTGCCGGAGAGTACTGAGCCGTTTTGAGCAGGAGGAGAATATATAGGGAGGTCTGCAGTGGGCGGGGCTCACGCTCAACACTGCAGTGTCGATGTTATGACTCTCCAAACTAATCCTACATTTGTGATGTGTCTACTCGACATGATGTGTGCATCACAATGTGGACAAACACACAGGTAAGTATCATGGTGTTTATTTAAAGCATGAAAATGTTTGCTTTGATCTTTTCTCCAACTCCTGTTTATTGTAGTGTCTGAGACAAGTTTGTGTGTCAAACTTGTGGCCCCCCAACAACACACACACCACAACAAAGTCCCCAGAAGGCCCACGAATGATGGGACGCCACCCAGACGGACTGGAGGCACAGGCTTGGTTAGGATTATGGTTAGGGTTAGGATTGGGGGAAGGGGAATGCACAGTCCGTCTGCAGCCCGCCCGGGCGACGCCCACACCAACCCCGGAACCCCCCGAAGACCCTGAAAGATGCGCATGCTGCGTCAGACACATACAGCCAAATTAGTGACGGGCATGACTGGCCCTGCCATCCAGCGACGCGTTTCGGTCTCTTGACCTCTTCAGGCTGGCTTTGCACTGACTGCAGGACGTAATCATCTTTTTCACTGCAAAGTCTATGCCTACTGGGACACTTCTAATTCCCTAGTAGGTGGGGCACTTCTAATCCCCGAGACTTACGGCTTCTCTATTTGTCTCCACAGCAGGATGTGCTCCATTCGACTGCCGGAGAGTACTGAGCCGTTTTGAGCAGGAGGAGAATATATAGGGAGGTCTGCAGTGGGCGGGGCTCACGCTCAACACTGCAGTGTCGATGTTATGACTCTCCAAACTAATCCTACATTTGTGATGTGTCTACTCGACATGATGTGTGCATCACAATGTGGACAAACACACAGGTAAGTATCATGGTGTTTATTTAAAGCATGAAAATGTTTGCTTTGATCTTTTCTCCAACTCCTGTTTATTGTAGTGTCTGAGACAAGTTTGTGTGTCAAACTTGTGGCCCCCCAACAACACACACACCACAACAAAGTCCCCAGAAGGCCCACGAATGATGGGACGCCACCCAGACGGACTGGAGGCACAGGCTTGGTTAGGATTATGGTTAGGGTTAGGATTGGGGGAAGGGGAATGCACAGTCCGTCTGCAGCCCGCCCGGGCGACGCCCACACCAACCCCGGAACCCCCCGAAGACCCTGAAAGATGCGCATGCTGCGTCAGACACATACAGCCAAATTAGTGACGGGCATGACTGGCCCTGCCATCCAGCGACGCGTTTCGGTCTCTTGACCTCTTCAGGCTGGCTTTGCACTGACTGCAGGACGTAATCATCTTTTTCACTGCAAAGTCTATGCCTACTGGGACACTTCTAATTCCCTAGTAGGTGGGGCACTTCTAATCCCCGAGACTTACGGCTTCTCTATTTGTCTCCACAGCAGGATGTGCTCCATTCGACTGCCGGAGAGTACTGAGCCGTTTTGAGCAGGAGGAGAATATATAGGGAGGTCTGCAGTGGGCGGGGCTCACGCTCAACACTGCAGTGTCGATGTTATGACTCTCCAAACTAATCCTACATTTGTGATGTGTCTACTCGACATGATGTGTGCATCACAATGTGGACAAACACACAGGTAAGTATCATGGTGTTTATTTAAAGCATGAAAATGTTTGCTTTGATCTTTTCTCCAACTCCTGTTTATTGTAGTGTCTGAGACAAGTTTGTGTGTCAAACTTGTGGCCCCCCAACAACACACACACCACAACAAAGTCCCCAGAAGGCCCACGAATGATGGGACGCCACCCAGACGGACTGGAGGCACAGGCTTGGTTAGGATTATGGTTAGGGTTAGGATTGGGGGAAGGGGAATGCACAGTCCGTCTGCAGCCCGCCCGGGCGACGCCCACACCAACCCCGGAACCCCCCGAAGACCCTGAAAGATGCGCATGCTGCGTCAGACACATACAGCCAAATTAGTGACGGGCATGACTGGCCCTGCCATCCAGCGACGCGTTTCGGTCTCTTGACCTCTTCAGGCTGGCTTTGCACTGACTGCAGGACGTAATCATCTTTTTCACTGCAAAGTCTATGCCTACTGGGACACTTCTAATTCCCTAGTAGGTGGGGCACTTCTAATCCCCGAGACTTACGGCTTCTCTATTTGTCTCCACAGCAGGATGTGCTCCATTCGACTGCCGGAGAGTACTGAGCCGTTTTGAGCAGGAGGAGAATATATAGGGAGGTCTGCAGTGGGCGGGGCTCACGCTCAACACTGCAGTGTCGATGTTATGACTCTCCAAACTAATCCTACATTTGTGATGTGTCTACTCGACATGATGTGTGCATCACAATGTGGACAAACACACAGGTAAGTATCATGGTGTTTATTTAAAGCATGAAAATGTTTGCTTTGATCTTTTCTCCAACTCCTGTTTATTGTAGTGTCTGAGACAAGTTTGTGTGTCAAACTTGTGGCCCCCCAACAACACACACACCACAACAAAGTCCCCAGAAGGCCCACGAATGATGGGACGCCACCCAGACGGACTGGAGGCACAGGCTTGGTTAGGATTATGGTTAGGGTTAGGATTGGGGGAAGGGGAATGCACAGTCCGTCTGCAGCCCGCCCGGGCGACGCCCACACCAACCCCGGAACCCCCCGAAGACCCTGAAAGATGCGCATGCTGCGTCAGACACATACAGCCAAATTAGTGACGGGCATGACTGGCCCTGCCATCCAGCGACGCGTTTCGGTCTCTTGACCTCTTCAGGCTGGCTTTGCACTGACTGCAGGACGTAATCATCTTTTTCACTGCAAAGTCTATGCCTACTGGGACACTTCTAATTCCCTAGTAGGTGGGGCACTTCTAATCCCCGAGACTTACGGCTTCTCTATTTGTCTCCACAGCAGGATGTGCTCCATTCGACTGCCGGAGAGTACTGAGCCGTTTTGAGCAGGAGGAGAATATATAGGGAGGTCTGCAGTGGGCGGGGCTCACGCTCAACACTGCAGTGTCGATGTTATGACTCTCCAAACTAATCCTACATTTGTGATGTGTCTACTCGACATGATGTGTGCATCACAATGTGGACAAACACACAGGTAAGTATCATGGTGTTTATTTAAAGCATGAAAATGTTTGCTTTGATCTTTTCTCCAACTCCTGTTTATTGTAGTGTCTGAGACAAGTTTGTGTGTCAAACTTGTGGCCCCCCAACAACACACACACCACAACAAAGTCCCCAGAAGGCCCACGAATGATGGGACGCCACCCAGACGGACTGGAGGCACAGGCTTGGTTAGGATTATGGTTAGGGTTAGGATTGGGGGAAGGGGAATGCACAGTCCGTCTGCAGCCCGCCCGGGCGACGCCCACACCAACCCCGGAACCCCCCGAAGACCCTGAAAGATGCGCATGCTGCGTCAGACACATACAGCCAAATTAGTGACGGGCATGACTGGCCCTGCCATCCAGCGACGCGTTTCGGTCTCTTGACCTCTTCAGGCTGGCTTTGCACTGACTGCAGGACGTAATCATCTTTTTCACTGCAAAGTCTATGCCTACTGGGACACTTCTAATTCCCTAGTAGGTGGGGCACTTCTAATCCCCGAGACTTACGGCTTCTCTATTTGTCTCCACAGCAGGATGTGCTCCATTCGACTGCCGGAGAGTACTGAGCCGTTTTGAGCAGGAGGAGAATATATAGGGAGGTCTGCAGTGGGCGGGGCTCACGCTCAACACTGCAGTGTCGATGTTATGACTCTCCAAACTAATCCTACATTTGTGATGTGTCTACTCGACATGATGTGTGCATCACAATGTGGACAAACACACAGGTAAGTATCATGGTGTTTATTTAAAGCATGAAAATGTTTGCTTTGATCTTTTCTCCAACTCCTGTTTATTGTAGTGTCTGAGACAAGTTTGTGTGTCAAACTTGTGGCCCCCCAACAACACACACACCACAACAAAGTCCCCAGAAGGCCCACGAATGATGGGACGCCACCCAGACGGACTGGAGGCACAGGCTTGGTTAGGATTATGGTTAGGGTTAGGATTGGGGGAAGGGGAATGCACAGTCCGTCTGCAGCCCGCCCGGGCGACGCCCACACCAACCCCGGAACCCCCCGAAGACCCTGAAAGATGCGCATGCTGCGTCAGACACATACAGCCAAATTAGTGACGGGCATGACTGGCCCTGCCATCCAGCGACGCGTTTCGGTCTCTTGACCTCTTCAGGCTGGCTTTGCACTGACTGCAGGACGTAATCATCTTTTTCACTGCAAAGTCTATGCCTACTGGGACACTTCTAATTCCCTAGTAGGTGGGGCACTTCTAATCCCCGAGACTTACGGCTTCTCTATTTGTCTCCACAGCAGGATGTGCTCCATTCGACTGCCGGAGAGTACTGAGCCGTTTTGAGCAGGAGGAGAATATATAGGGAGGTCTGCAGTGGGCGGGGCTCACGCTCAACACTGCAGTGTCGATGTTATGACTCTCCAAACTAATCCTACATTTGTGATGTGTCTACTCGACATGATGTGTGCATCACAATGTGGACAAACACACAGGTAAGTATCATGGTGTTTATTTAAAGCATGAAAATGTTTGCTTTGATCTTTTCTCCAACTCCTGTTTATTGTAGTGTCTGAGACAAGTTTGTGTGTCAAACTTGTGGCCCCCCAACAACACACACACCACAACAAAGTCCCCAGAAGGCCCACGAATGATGGGACGCCACCCAGACGGACTGGAGGCACAGGCTTGGTTAGGATTATGGTTAGGGTTAGGATTGGGGGAAGGGGAATGCACAGTCCGTCTGCAGCCCGCCCGGGCGACGCCCACACCAACCCCGGAACCCCCCGAAGACCCTGAAAGATGCGCATGCTGCGTCAGACACATACAGCCAAATTAGTGACGGGCATGACTGGCCCTGCCATCCAGCGACGCGTTTCGGTCTCTTGACCTCTTCAGGCTGGCTTTGCACTGACTGCAGGACGTAATCATCTTTTTCACTGCAAAGTCTATGCCTACTGGGACACTTCTAATTCCCTAGTAGGTGGGGCACTTCTAATCCCCGAGACTTACGGCTTCTCTATTTGTCTCCACAGCAGGATGTGCTCCATTCGACTGCCGGAGAGTACTGAGCCGTTTTGAGCAGGAGGAGAATATATAGGGAGGTCTGCAGTGGGCGGGGCTCACGCTCAACACTGCAGTGTCGATGTTATGACTCTCCAAACTAATCCTACATTTGTGATGTGTCTACTCGACATGATGTGTGCATCACAATGTGGACAAACACACAGGTAAGTATCATGGTGTTTATTTAAAGCATGAAAATGTTTGCTTTGATCTTTTCTCCAACTCCTGTTTATTGTAGTGTCTGAGACAAGTTTGTGTGTCAAACTTGTGGCCCCCCAACAACACACACACCACAACAAAGTCCCCAGAAGGCCCACGAATGATGGGACGCCACCCAGACGGACTGGAGGCACAGGCTTGGTTAGGATTATGGTTAGGGTTAGGATTGGGGGAAGGGGAATGCACAGTCCGTCTGCAGCCCGCCCGGGCGACGCCCACACCAACCCCGGAACCCCCCGAAGACCCTGAAAGATGCGCATGCTGCGTCAGACACATACAGCCAAATTAGTGACGGGCATGACTGGCCCTGCCATCCAGCGACGCGTTTCGGTCTCTTGACCTCTTCAGGCTGGCTTTGCACTGACTGCAGGACGTAATCATCTTTTTCACTGCAAAGTCTATGCCTACTGGGACACTTCTAATTCCCTAGTAGGTGGGGCACTTCTAATCCCCGAGACTTACGGCTTCTCTATTTGTCTCCACAGCAGGATGTGCTCCATTCGACTGCCGGAGAGTACTGAGCCGTTTTGAGCAGGAGGAGAATATATAGGGAGGTCTGCAGTGGGCGGGGCTCACGCTCAACACTGCAGTGTCGATGTTATGACTCTCCAAACTAATCCTACATTTGTGATGTGTCTACTCGACATGATGTGTGCATCACAATGTGGACAAACACACAGGTAAGTATCATGGTGTTTATTTAAAGCATGAAAATGTTTGCTTTGATCTTTTCTCCAACTCCTGTTTATTGTAGTGTCTGAGACAAGTTTGTGTGTCAAACTTGTGGCCCCCCAACAACACACACACCACAACAAAGTCCCCAGAAGGCCCACGAATGATGGGACGCCACCCAGACGGACTGGAGGCACAGGCTTGGTTAGGATTATGGTTAGGGTTAGGATTGGGGGAAGGGGAATGCACAGTCCGTCTGCAGCCCGCCCGGGCGACGCCCACACCAACCCCGGAACCCCCCGAAGACCCTGAAAGATGCGCATGCTGCGTCAGACACATACAGCCAAATTAGTGACGGGCATGACTGGCCCTGCCATCCAGCGACGCGTTTCGGTCTCTTGACCTCTTCAGGCTGGCTTTGCACTGACTGCAGGACGTAATCATCTTTTTCACTGCAAAGTCTATGCCTACTGGGACACTTCTAATTCCCTAGTAGGTGGGGCACTTCTAATCCCCGAGACTTACGGCTTCTCTATTTGTCTCCACAGCAGGATGTGCTCCATTCGACTGCCGGAGAGTACTGAGCCGTTTTGAGCAGGAGGAGAATATATAGGGAGGTCTGCAGTGGGCGGGGCTCACGCTCAACACTGCAGTGTCGATGTTATGACTCTCCAAACTAATCCTACATTTGTGATGTGTCTACTCGACATGATGTGTGCATCACAATGTGGACAAACACACAGGTAAGTATCATGGTGTTTATTTAAAGCATGAAAATGTTTGCTTTGATCTTTTCTCCAACTCCTGTTTATTGTAGTGTCTGAGACAAGTTTGTGTGTCAAACTTGTGGCCCCCCAACAACACACACACCACAACAAAGTCCCCAGAAGGCCCACGAATGATGGGACGCCACCCAGACGGACTGGAGGCACAGGCTTGGTTAGGATTATGGTTAGGGTTAGGATTGGGGAAGGGGAATGCACAGTCCGTCTGCAGCCCGCCCGGGCGACGCCCACACCAACCCCGGAACCCCCCGAAGACCCTGAAAGATGCGCATGCTGCGTCAGACACATACAGCCAAATTAGTGACGGGCATGACTGGCCCTGCCATCCAGCGACGCGTTTCGGTCTCTTGACCTCTTCAGGCTGGCTTTGCACTGACTGCAGGACGTAATCATCTTTTTCACTGCAAAGTCTATGCCTACTGGGACACTTCTAATTCCCTAGTAGGTGGGGCACTTCTAATCCCCGAGACTTACGGCTTCTCTATTTGTCTCCACAGCAGGATGTGCTCCATTCGACTGCCGGAGAGTACTGAGCCGTTTTGAGCAGGAGGAGAATATATAGGGAGGTCTGCAGTGGGCGGGGCTCACGCTCAACACTGCAGTGTCGATGTTATGACTCTCCAAACTAATCCTACATTTGTGATGTGTCTACTCGACATGATGTGTGCATCACAATGTGGACAAACACACAGGTAAGTATCATGGTGTTTATTTAAAGCATGAAAATGTTTGCTTTGATCTTTTCTCCAACTCCTGTTTATTGTAGTGTCTGAGACAAGTTTGTGTGTCAAACTTGTGGCCCCCCAACAACACACACACCACAACAAAGTCCCCAGAAGGCCCACGAATGATGGGACGCCACCCAGACGGACTGGAGGCACAGGCTTGGTTAGGATTATGGTTAGGGTTAGGATTGGGGGAAGGGGAATGCACAGTCCGTCTGCAGCCCGCCCGGGCGACGCCCACACCAACCCCGGAACCCCCCGAAGACCCTGAAAGATGCGCATGCTGCGTCAGACACATACAGCCAAATTAGTGACGGGCATGACTGGCCCTGCCATCCAGCGACGCGTTTCGGTCTCTTGACCTCTTCAGGCTGGCTTTGCACTGACTGCAGGACGTAATCATCTTTTTCACTGCAAAGTCTATGCCTACTGGGACACTTCTAATTCCCTAGTAGGTGGGGCACTTCTAATCCCCGAGACTTACGGCTTCTCTATTTGTCTCCACAGCAGGATGTGCTCCATTCGACTGCCGGAGAGTACTGAGCCGTTTTGAGCAGGAGGAGAATATATAGGGAGGTCTGCAGTGGGCGGGGCTCACGCTCAACACTGCAGTGTCGATGTTATGACTCTCCAAACTAATCCTACATTTGTGATGTGTCTACTCGACATGATGTGTGCATCACAATGTGGACAAACACACAGGTAAGTATCATGGTGTTTATTTAAAGCATGAAAATGTTTGCTTTGATCTTTTCTCCAACTCCTGTTTATTGTAGTGTCTGAGACAAGTTTGTGTGTCAAACTTGTGGCCCCCCAACAACACACACACCACAACAAAGTCCCCAGAAGGCCCACGAATGATGGGACGCCACCCAGACGGACTGGAGGCACAGGCTTGGTTAGGATTATGGTTAGGGTTAGGATTGGGGGAAGGGGAATGCACAGTCCGTCTGCAGCCCGCCCGGGCGACGCCCACACCAACCCCGGAACCCCCCGAAGACCCTGAAAGATGCGCATGCTGCGTCAGACACATACAGCCAAATTAGTGACGGGCATGACTGGCCCTGCCATCCAGCGACGCGTTTCGGTCTCTTGACCTCTTCAGGCTGGCTTTGCACTGACTGCAGGACGTAATCATCTTTTTCACTGCAAAGTCTATGCCTACTGGGACACTTCTAATTCCCTAGTAGGTGGGGCACTTCTAATCCCCGAGACTTACGGCTTCTCTATTTGTCTCCACAGCAGGATGTGCTCCATTCGACTGCCGGAGAGTACTGAGCCGTTTTGAGCAGGAGGAGAATATATAGGGAGGTCTGCAGTGGGCGGGGCTCACGCTCAACACTGCAGTGTCGATGTTATGACTCTCCAAACTAATCCTACATTTGTGATGTGTCTACTCGACATGATGTGTGCATCACAATGTGGACAAACACACAGGTAAGTATCATGGTGTTTATTTAAAGCATGAAAATGTTTGCTTTGATCTTTTCTCCAACTCCTGTTTATTGTAGTGTCTGAGACAAGTTTGTGTGTCAAACTTGTGGCCCCCCAACAACACACACACCACAACAAAGTCCCCAGAAGGCCCACGAATGATGGGACGCCACCCAGACGGACTGGAGGCACAGGCTTGGTTAGGATTATGGTTAGGGTTAGGATTGGGGGAAGGGGAATGCACAGTCCGTCTGCAGCCCGCCCGGGCGACGCCCACACCAACCCCGGAACCCCCCGAAGACCCTGAAAGATGCGCATGCTGCGTCAGACACATACAGCCAAATTAGTGACGGGCATGACTGGCCCTGCCATCCAGCGACGCGTTTCGGTCTCTTGACCTCTTCAGGCTGGCTTTGCACTGACTGCAGGACGTAATCATCTTTTTCACTGCAAAGTCTATGCCTACTGGGACACTTCTAATTCCCTAGTAGGTGGGGCACTTCTAATCCCCGAGACTTACGGCTTCTCTATTTGTCTCCACAGCAGGATGTGCTCCATTCGACTGCCGGAGAGTACTGAGCCGTTTTGAGCAGGAGGAGAATATATAGGGAGGTCTGCAGTGGGCGGGGCTCACGCTCAACACTGCAGTGTCGATGTTATGACTCTCCAAACTAATCCTACATTTGTGATGTGTCTACTCGACATGATGTGTGCATCACAATGTGGACAAACACACAGGTAAGTATCATGGTGTTTATTTAAAGCATGAAAATGTTTGCTTTGATCTTTTCTCCAACTCCTGTTTATTGTAGTGTCTGAGACAAGTTTGTGTGTCAAACTTGTGGCCCCCCAACAACACACACACCACAACAAAGTCCCCAGAAGGCCCACGAATGATGGGACGCCACCCAGACGGACTGGAGGCACAGGCTTGGTTAGGATTATGGTTAGGGTTAGGATTGGGGGAAGGGGAATGCACAGTCCGTCTGCAGCCCGCCCGGGCGACGCCCACACCAACCCCGGAACCCCCCGAAGACCCTGAAAGATGCGCATGCTGCGTCAGACACATACAGCCAAATTAGTGACGGGCATGACTGGCCCTGCCATCCAGCGACGCGTTTCGGTCTCTTGACCTCTTCAGGCTGGCTTTGCACTGACTGCAGGACGTAATCATCTTTTTCACTGCAAAGTCTATGCCTACTGGGACACTTCTAATTCCCTAGTAGGTGGGGCACTTCTAATCCCCGAGACTTACGGCTTCTCTATTTGTCTCCACAGCAGGATGTGCTCCATTCGACTGCCGGAGAGTACTGAGCCGTTTTGAGCAGGAGGAGAATATATAGGGAGGTCTGCAGTGGGCGGGGCTCACGCTCAACACTGCAGTGTCGATGTTATGACTCTCCAAACTAATCCTACATTTGTGATGTGTCTACTCGACATGATGTGTGCATCACAATGTGGACAAACACACAGGTAAGTATCATGGTGTTTATTTAAAGCATGAAAATGTTTGCTTTGATCTTTTCTCCAACTCCTGTTTATTGTAGTGTCTGAGACAAGTTTGTGTGTCAAACTTGTGGCCCCCCAACAACACACACACCACAACAAAGTCCCCAGAAGGCCCACGAATGATGGGACGCCACCCAGACGGACTGGAGGCACAGGCTTGGTTAGGATTATGGTTAGGGTTAGGATTGGGGGAAGGGGAATGCACAGTCCGTCTGCAGCCCGCCCGGGCGACGCCCACACCAACCCCGGAACCCCCCGAAGACCCTGAAAGATGCGCATGCTGCGTCAGACACATACAGCCAAATTAGTGACGGGCATGACTGGCCCTGCCATCCAGCGACGCGTTTCGGTCTCTTGACCTCTTCAGGCTGGCTTTGCACTGACTGCAGGACGTAATCATCTTTTTCACTGCAAAGTCTATGCCTACTGGGACACTTCTAATTCCCTAGTAGGTGGGGCACTTCTAATCCCCGAGACTTACGGCTTCTCTATTTGTCTCCACAGCAGGATGTGCTCCATTCGACTGCCGGAGAGTACTGAGCCGTTTTGAGCAGGAGGAGAATATATAGGGAGGTCTGCAGTGGGCGGGGCTCACGCTCAACACTGCAGTGTCGATGTTATGACTCTCCAAACTAATCCTACATTTGTGATGTGTCTACTCGACATGATGTGTGCATCACAATGTGGACAAACACACAGGTAAGTATCATGGTGTTTATTTAAAGCATGAAAATGTTTGCTTTGATCTTTTCTCCAACTCCTGTTTATTGTAGTGTCTGAGACAAGTTTGTGTGTCAAACTTGTGGCCCCCCAACAACACACACACCACAACAAAGTCCCCAGAAGGCCCACGAATGATGGGACGCCACCCAGACGGACTGGAGGCACAGGCTTGGTTAGGATTATGGTTAGGGTTAGGATTGGGGGAAGGGGAATGCACAGTCCGTCTGCAGCCCGCCCGGGCGACGCCCACACCAACCCCGGAACCCCCCGAAGACCCTGAAAGATGCGCATGCTGCGTCAGACACATACAGCCAAATTAGTGACGGGCATGACTGGCCCTGCCATCCAGCGACGCGTTTCGGTCTCTTGACCTCTTCAGGCTGGCTTTGCACTGACTGCAGGACGTAATCATCTTTTTCACTGCAAAGTCTATGCCTACTGGGACACTTCTAATTCCCTAGTAGGTGGGGCACTTCTAATCCCCGAGACTTACGGCTTCTCTATTTGTCTCCACAGCAGGATGTGCTCCATTCGACTGCCGGAGAGTACTGAGCCGTTTTGAGCAGGAGGAGAATATATAGGGAGGTCTGCAGTGGGCGGGGCTCACGCTCAACACTGCAGTGTCGATGTTATGACTCTCCAAACTAATCCTACATTTGTGATGTGTCTACTCGACATGATGTGTGCATCACAATGTGGACAAACACACAGGTAAGTATCATGGTGTTTATTTAAAGCATGAAAATGTTTGCTTTGATCTTTCTCCAACTCCTGTTTATTGTAGTGTCTGAGACAAGTTTGTGTGTCAAACTTGTGGCCCCCCAACAACACACACACCACAACAAAGTCCCCAGAAGGCCCACGAATGATGGGACGCCACCCAGACGGACTGGAGGCACAGGCTTGGTTAGGATTATGGTTTAGGGTTAGGATTGGGGGAAGGGGAATGCACAGTCCGTCTGCAGCCCGCCCGGGCGACGCCCACACCAACCCCGGAACCCCCCGAAGACCCTGAAAGATGCGCATGCTGCGTCAGACACATACAGCCAAATTAGTGACGGGCATGACTGGCCCTGCCATCCAGCGACGCGTTTCGGTCTCTTGACCTCTTCAGGCTGGCTTTGCACTGACTGCAGGACGTAATCATCTTTTTCACTGCAAAGTCTATGCCTACTGGGACACTTCTAATTCCCTAGTAGGTGGGGCACTTCTAATCCCCGAGACTTACGGCTTCTCTATTTGTCTCCACAGCAGGATGTGCTCCATTCGACTGCCGGAGAGTACTGAGCCGTTTTGAGCAGGAGGAGAATATATAGGGAGGTCTGCAGTGGGCGGGGCTCACGCTCAACACTGCAGTGTCGATGTTATGACTCTCCAAACTAATCCTACATTTGTGATGTGTCTACTCGACATGATGTGTGCATCACAATGTGGACAAACACACAGGTAAGTATCATGGTGTTTATTTAAAGCATGAAAATGTTTGCTTTGATCTTTTCTCCAACTCCTGTTTATTGTAGTGTCTGAGACAAGTTTGTGTGTCAAACTTGTGGCCCCCCAACAACACACACACCACAACAAAGTCCCCAGAAGGCCCACGAATGATGGGACGCCACCCAGACGGACTGGAGGCACAGGCTTGGTTAGGATTATGGTTAGGGTTAGGATTGGGGGAAGGGGAATGCACAGTCCGTCTGCAGCCCGCCCGGGCGACGCCCACACCAACCCCGGAACCCCCCGAAGACCCTGAAAGATGCGCATGCTGCGTCAGACACATACAGCCAAATTAGTGACGGGCATGACTGGCCCTGCCATCCAGCGACGCGTTTCGGTCTCTTGACCTCTTCAGGCTGGCTTTGCACTGACTGCAGGACGTAATCATCTTTTTCACTGCAAAGTCTATGCCTACTGGGACACTTCTAATTCCCTAGTAGGTGGGGCACTTCTAATCCCCGAGACTTACGGCTTCTCTATTTGTCTCCACAGCAGGATGTGCTCCATTCGACTGCCGGAGAGTACTGAGCCGTTTTGAGCAGGAGGAGAATATATAGGGAGGTCTGCAGTGGGCGGGGCTCACGCTCAACACTGCAGTGTCGATGTTATGACTCTCCAAACTAATCCTACATTTGTGATGTGTCTACTCGACATGATGTGTGCATCACAATGTGGACAAACACACAGGTAAGTATCATGGTGTTTATTTAAAGCATGAAAATGTTTGCTTTGATCTTTTTCTCCAACTCCTGTTTATTGTAGTGTCTGAGACAAGTTTGTGTGTCAAACTTGTGGCCCCCCAACAACACACACACCACAACAAAGTCCCCAGAAGGCCCACGAATGATGGGACGCCACCCAGACGGACTGGAGGCACAGGCTTGGTTAGGATTATGGTTAGGGTTAGGATTGGGGGAAGGGGAATGCACAGTCCGTCTGCAGCCCGCCCGGGCGACGCCCACACCAACCCCGGAACCCCCCGAAGACCCTGAAAGATGCGCATGCTGCGTCAGACACATACAGCCAAATTAGTGACGGGCATGACTGGCCCTGCCATCCAGCGACGCGTTTCGGTCTCTTGACCTCTTCAGGCTGGCTTTGCACTGACTGCAGGACGTAATCATCTTTTTCACTGCAAAGTCTATGCCTACTGGGACACTTCTAATTCCCTAGTAGGTGGGGCACTTCTAATCCCCGAGACTTACGGCTTCTCTATTTGTCTCCACAGCAGGATGTGCTCCATTCGACTGCCGGAGAGTACTGAGCCGTTTTGAGCAGGAGGAGAATATATAGGGAGGTCTGCAGTGGGCGGGGCTCACGCTCAACACTGCAGTGTCGATGTTATGACTCTCCAAACTAATCCTACATTTGTGATGTGTCTACTCGACATGATGTGTGCATCACAATGTGGACAAACACACAGGTAAGTATCATGGTGTTTATTTAAAGCATGAAAATGTTTGCTTGATCTTTTCTCCAACTCCTGTTTATTGTAGTGTCTGAGACAAGTTTGTGTGTCAAACTTGTGGCCCCCCAACAACACACACACCACAACAAAGTCCCCAGAAGGCCCACGAATGATGGGACGCCACCCAGACGGACTGGAGGCACAGGCTTGGTTAGGATTATGGTTAGGGTTAGGATTGGGGGAAGGGGAATGCACAGTCCGTCTGCAGCCCGCCCGGGCGACGCCCACACCAACCCCGGAACCCCCCGAAGACCCTGAAAGATGCGCATTGCTGCGTCAGACACATACAGCCAAATTAGTGACGGGCATGACTGGCCCTGCCATCCAGCGACGCGTTTCGGTCTCTTGACCTCTTCAGGCTGGCTTTGCACTGACTGCAGGACGTAATCATCTTTTTCACTGCAAAGTCTATGCCTACTGGGACACTTCTAATTCCCTAGTAGGTGGGGGCACTTCTAATCCCCGAGACTTACGGCTTCTCTATTTGTCTCCACAGCAGGATGTGCTCCATTCGACTGCCGGAGAGTACTGAGCCGTTTTGAGCAGGAGGAGAATATATAGGGAGGTCTGCAGTGGGCGGGGCTCACGCTCAACACTGCAGTGTCGATGTTATGACTCTCCAAACTAATCCTACATTTGTGATGTGTCTACTCGACATGATGTGTGCATCACAATGTGGACAAACACACAGGTAAGTATCATGGTGTTTATTTAAGCATGAAAATGTTTGCTTTGATCTTTTCTCCAACTCCTGTTTATTGTAGTGTCTGAGACAAGTTTGTGTGTCAAACTTGTGGCCCCCCAACAACACACACACCACAACAAAGTCCCCAGAAGGCCCACGAATGATGGGACGCCACCCAGACGGACTGGAGGCACAGGCTTGGTTAGGATTATGGTTAGGGTTAGGATTGGGGAAGGGGAATGCACAGTCCGTCTGCAGCCCGCCCGGGCGACGCCCACACCAACCCCGGAACCCCCCGAAGACCCTGAAAGATGCGCATGCTGCGTCAGACACATACAGCCAAATTAGTGACGGGCATGACTGGCCCTGCCATCCAGCGACGCGTTTCGGTCTCTTGACCTCTTCAGGCTGGCTTTGCACTGACTGCAGGACGTAATCATCTTTTTCACTGCAAAGTCTATGCCTACTGGGACACTTCTAATTCCCTAGTAGGTGGGGCACTTCTAATCCCCGAGACTTACGGCTTCTCTATTTGTCTCCACAGCAGGATGTGCTCCAT
Source organism: Nerophis ophidion (assembly GCF_033978795.1). NCBI lineage: Eukaryota > Metazoa > Chordata > Actinopteri > Syngnathiformes > Syngnathidae > Nerophis > Nerophis ophidion. Next base: position 47,344,103 of record NC_084631.1, read on the forward strand.
TCGACTGCCGGAGAGTACTGAGCCGTTTTGAGCAGGAGGAGAATATATAGGGAGGTCTGCAGTGGGCGGGGCTCACGCTCAACACTGCAGTGTCGATGTTATGACTCTCCAAACTAATCCTACATTTGTGATGTGTCTACTCGACATGATGTGTGCATCACAATGTGGACAAACACACAGGTAAGTATCATGGTGTTTATTTAAAGCATGAAAATGTTTGCTTTGATCTTTTCTCCAACTCCTGTTTATTGTAGTGTCTGAGACAAGTTTGTGTGTCAAACTTGTGGCCCCCCAACAACACACACACCACAACAAAGTCCCCAGAAGGCCCACGAATGATGGGACGCCACCCAGACGGACTGGAGGCACAGGCTTGGTTAGGATTATGGTTAGGGTTAGGATTGGGGGAAGGGGAATGCACAGTCCGTCTGCAGCCCGCCCGGGCGACGCCCACACCAACCCCGGAACCCCCCGAAGACCCTGAAAGATGCGCATGCTGCGTCAGACACATACAGCCAAATTAGTGACGGGCATGACTGGCCCTGCCATCCAGCGACGCGTTTCGGTCTCTTGACCTCTTCAGGCTGGCTTTGCACTGACTGCAGGACGTAATCATCTTTTTCACTGCAAAGTCTATGCCTACTGGGACACTTCTAATTCCCTAGTAGGTGGGGCACTTCTAATCCCCGAGACTTACGGCTTCTCTATTTGTCTCCACAGCAGGATGTGCTCCATTCGACTGCCGGAGAGTACTGAGCCGTTTTGAGCAGGAGGAGAATATATAGGGAGGTCTGCAGTGGGCGGGGCTCACGCTCAACACTGCAGTGTCGATGTTATGACTCTCCAAACTAATCCTACATTTGTGATGTGTCTACTCGACATGATGTGTGCATCACAATGTGGACAAACACACAGGTAAGTATCATTGGTGTTTATTTAAAGCATGAAAATGTTTGCTTTGATCTTTTCTCCAACTCCTGTTTATTGTAGTGTCTGAGACAAGTTTGTGTGTCAAACTTGTGGCCCCCCAACAACACACACACCACAACAAAGTCCCCAGAAGGCCCACGAATGATGGGACGCCACCCAGACGGACTGGAGGCACAGGCTTGGTTAGGATTATGGTTAGGGTTAGGATTGGGGGAAGGGGAATGCACAGTCCGTCTGCAGCCCGCCCGGGCGACGCCCACACCAACCCCGGAACCCCCCCGAAGACCCTGAAAGATGCGCATGCTGCGTCAGACACATACAGCCAAATTAGTGACGGGCATGACTGGCCCTGCCATCCAGCGACGCGTTTCGGTCTCTTGACCTCTTCAGGCTGGCTTTGCACTGACTGCAGGACGTAATCATCTTTTTCACTGCAAAGTCTATGCCTACTGGGACACTTCTAATTCCCTAGTAGGTGGGGCACTTCTAATCCCCGAGACTTACGGCTTCTCTATTTGTCTCCACAGCAGGATGTGCTCCATTCGACTGCCGGAGAGTACTGAGCCGTTTTGAGCAGGAGGAGAATATATAGGGAGGTCTGCAGTGGGCGGGGCTCACGCTCAACACTGCAGTGTCGATGTTATGACTCTCCAAACTAATCCTACATTTGTGATGTGTCTACTCGACATGATGTGTGCATCACAATGTGGACAAACACACAGGTAAGTATCATGGTGTTTATTTAAAGCATGAAAATGTTTGCTTTGATCTTTTCTCCAACTCCTGTTTATTGTAGTGTCTGAGACAAGTTTGTGTGTCAAACTTGTGGCCCCCCAACAACACACACACCACAACAAAGTCCCCAGAAGGCCCACGAATGATGGGACGCCACCCAGACGGACTGGAGGCACAGGCTTGGTTAGGATTATGGTTAGGGTTAGGATTGGGGGAAGGGGAATGCACAGTCCGTCTGCAGCCCGCCCGGGCGACGCCCACACCAACCCCGGAACCCCCCGAAGACCCTGAAAGATGCGCATGCTGCGTCAGACACATACAGCCAAATTAGTGACGGGCATGACTGGCCCTGCCATCCAGCGACGCGTTTCGGTCTCTTGACCTCTTCAGGCTGGCTTTGCACTGACTGCAGGACGTAATCATCTTTTTCACTGCAAAGTCTATGCCTACTGGGACACTTCTAATTCCCTAGTAGGTGGGGCACTTCTAATCCCCGAGACTTACGGCTTCTCTATTTGTCTCCACAGCAGGATGTGCTCCATTCGACTGCCGGAGAGTACTGAGCCGTTTTGAGCAGGAGGAGAATATATAGGGAGGTCTGCAGTGGGCGGGGCTCACGCTCAACACTGCAGTGTCGATGTTATGACTCTCCAAACTAATCCTACATTTGTGATGTGTCTACTCGACATGATGTGTGCATCACAATGTGGACAAACACACAGGTAAGTATCATGGTGTTTATTTAAAGCATGAAAATGTTTGCTTTGATCTTTTCTCCAACTCCTGTTTATTGTAGTGTCTGAGACAAGTTTGTGTGTCAAACTTGTGGCCCCCCAACAACACACACACCACAACAAAGTCCCCAGAAGGCCCACGAATGATGGGACGCCACCCAGACGGACTGGAGGCACAGGCTTGGTTAGGATTATGGTTAGGGTTAGGATTGGGGGAAGGGGAATGCACAGTCCGTCTGCAGCCCGCCCGGGCGACGCCCACACCAACCCCGGAACCCCCCGAAGACCCTGAAAGATGCGCATGCTGCGTCAGACACATACAGCCAAATTAGTGACGGCATGACTGGCCCTGCCATCCAGCGACGCGTTTCGGTCTCTTGACCTCTTCAGGCTGGCTTTGCACTGACTGCAGGACGTAATCATCTTTTTCACTGCAAAGTCTATGCCTACTGGACACTTCTAATTCCCTAGTAGGTGGGGCACTTCTAATCCCCGAGACTTACGGCTTCTCTATTGTCTCCACAGCAGGATGTGCTCCATTCGACTGCCGGAGAGTACTGAGCCGTTTTGAGCAGGAGGAGAATATATAGGGAGGTCTGCAGTGGGCGGGGCTCACGCTCAACACTGCAGTGTCGATGTTATGACTCTCCAAACTAATCCTACATTTGTGATGTGTCTACTCGACATGATGTGTGCATCACAATGTGGACAAACACACAGGTAAGTATCATGGTGTTTATTTAAAGCATGAAAATGTTTGCTTTGATCTTTTCTCCAACTCCTGTTTATTGTAGTGTCTGAGACAAGTTTGTGTGTCAAACTTGTGGCCCCCCAACAACACACACACCACAACAAAGTCCCCAGAAGGCCCACGAATGATGGGACGGCCACCCAGACGGACTGGAGGCACAGGCTTGGTTAGGATTATGGTTAGGGTTAGGATTGGGGGAAGGGGAATGCACAGTCCGTCTGCAGCCCGCCCGGGCGACGCCCACACCAACCCCGGAACCCCCCGAAGACCCTGAAAGATGCGCATGCTGCGTCAGACACATACAGCCAAATTAGTGACGGGCATGACTGGCCCCTGCCATCCAGCGACGCGTTTCGGTCTCTTGACCTCTTCAGGCTGGCTTTGCACTGACTGCAGGACGTAATCATCTTTTTCACTGCAAGTCTATGCCTACTGGGACACTTCTAATTCCCTAGTAGGTGGGGGCACTTCTAATCCCCGAGACTTACGGCTTCTCTATTTGTCTCCACAGCAGGATGTGCTCCATTCGACTGCCGGAGAGTACTGAGCCGTTTTGAGCAGGAGGAGAATATATAGGGAGGTCTGCAGTGGGCGGGGCTCACGCTCAACACTGCAGTGTCGATGTTATGACTCTCCAAACTAATCCTACATTTGTGATGTGTCTACTCGACATGATGTGTGCATCACAATGTGGACAAACACACAGGTAAGTATCATGGTGTTTATTTAAAGCATGAAAATGTTTGCTTTGATCTTTTCTCCAACTCCTGTTTATTGTAGTGTCTGAGACAAGTTTGTGTGTCAAACTTGTGGCCCCCCAACAACACACACACCACAACAAAGTCCCCAGAAGGCCCACGAATGATGGGACGCCACCCAGACGGACTGGAGGCACAGGCTTGGTTAGGATTATGGTTAGGGTTAGGATTGGGGGAAGGGGAATGCACAGTCCGTCTGCAGCCCGCCCGGGCGACGCCCACACCAACCCCGGAACCCCCCGAAGACCCTGAAAGATGCGCATGCTGCGTCAGGACACATACAGCCAAATTAGTGACGGGCATGACTGGCCCTGCCATCCAGCGACGCGTTTCGGTCTCTTGACCTCTTCAGGCTGGCTTTGCACTGACTGCAGGACGTAATCATCTTTTTCACTGCAAAGTCTATGCCTACTGGGACACTTCTAATTCCCTAGTAGGTGGGGCACTTCTAATCCCCGAGACTTACGGCTTCTCTATTTGTCTCCACAGCAGGATGTGCTCCATTCGACTGCCGGAGAGTACTGAGCCGTTTT
>NC_084632.1:0-82500 GCF_033978795.1 Nerophis ophidion
AAATTTAAACAACCATTTTTCCATGTTCGAAACATTTCCAGGAATTCCTGTTTTTGTCCAACCTTCTAACCTTGTTTCAAACCTTTTTTACATACCTTTCACATTTTTCAAACCCTTTCAACTGTTCCACCGTCAAAACATTCCTCTTAGTCGGGACAAAAAAAACTAGTTGGTTTAAGAACTTGAAAAATTTCCAGTTTTCTTGAAATTCCATAGTATCATTTTTCAATTAAAACATTTAAACTGACTTGAACATTTCTTTACCGATTTAAACATTTTCAACACCAACCAATTCAGCTCATTCAGCACATTCATGCTCCTTATCATTTTCAAAAAAATCCCCCTTTTTCCAAAATTCCTAAATTTCCAGGAAGTTCCCATTGAAATGAATTGGAAATTGTTCCAAGTTGCACAATTCCCACATTTTTCAACATATTCCACTCATCCAACTAAAGCTTTCCCAAGTTCCAAACCACTTTTGGTTTTTCCCGGAAATTCAAACTCTTCATCATTCAAACCATTCCAACATTCAAACTATTCTTACATTCATACTACATTCTGTCAGCATTTCACTTCAACTTCAGCATTGTAGCATTCACACACAATTCCTTCAGGAATTGCCTCATCCACAAAACCCAAAACCAGTGAAGCTAGCATGTTGTATTAATGGTAAATAAAAACAGAATACAACGATTTGCTAATCCCTTTCAACTTATATTTAATTGAATAGAGTGCAAAGACAATATATTTAAAGGGGAACATTATAACAATTTCAAAAGGGTTAAAACCAATAAAAATCAGTTCCCAGTGGCTTATTTTATTTTTCGAAGTTTTTTTCAAAATTTTACCCCTCCCGGAATATCCCTAAAAAAAAGCTTTAAAGTGCCTTATTTTCTCTATCCGTGAAGCCACCGTCCATTTTCCTGTGATGTCATCCAGTGATGCCAATACGGATAGCACAGCAAGATATAGCGACATTAGCTCGGATTCAGACTCGGATTTCAGCGGCTTAAGCGATTCAACAGATTATGCATGTATTGAAACGGATGGTTGGAGTATGGAAGCAGATAGCGAAAACAAAATTGAAAAAGAAACCGAAGCTATTGAGCGAATAGCTATTGACGCTATTCGGGCATGTCTGCCTGAGCATCGCCGGTAAAATGTGCAGACCAACGATCGGAAGTTTTGCATCTTGTGACACTGGATCAACTTAAATCCGTCGATTGGTAAGTGTTTGTTTGGCATTAAATGTGGATGGAGGGAAACGCTGGATGCAAATATAGTTTCAAATGTACATACAGCTAGCCTAAATAGCATGTTAGCATCGATTAGCTGGCAGTCATGCCGCGACCAAATATGTCTGATTAGCACATAAATCAACAACATCAACAAAACTCACCTTTGTGATTTAGTTGACTTTATTGTTGTAAATGCATCTGCAGGTTATCCATAAATCTCTCTGCCATGTCTGCCTTAGCACCGCCGGTAAAATGTGCAGACACTACGGCACATTCAATGGGGTCTGGCGGCAGATTTCTTTGACTTTATCTTTGGAAATGCATCTGCTTTGAGTGTCGCAGGATATCCACACAATCTTGCCATCTCTGTAGTAGCATAGCTTTCGTCGGTAAAGTGTGCGGAACAAACGACTGACCATTTCGTCGGCTTTCCCCACACCCTCGTATTTTGAACAAATTTCGTCCAATTTCTCACCACTTCGCAACTTTGGGCCAGTGGTGCAACTTGAATTCCTCCCTGTTAGTGTTGTTACACCCTCCGACAACACACCGACGAGGCATGATGTCTCCAAGGTTCCAAAAAATAGTCGAAAAAACTGAAAATAACAGAGCTGAGACCCAGTGTTTGTAATGTGTTTGAGAAAATGGCGGCTTAATTACCTAGGTGACGTCACGTTCTGACGTCATCGCTCCAAGAGCGATAAATAGAAAGGCGTTTAATTCGCCAAAATTCACCCACTTAGAGTTCGGAAATCGGTTAAAAATTATATGGTCTTTTTTCTGCAACATCAAGGTATATATTGACGCTTACATAGGTCTGGTGATAATGTTCCCCTTTAATGTTCGAACTGAGACATTTTTTTTTGCAAACAATTCATTAACTTAGAATTTAATGGCAGCAACACATTGCAAAACACTTGTTACAGGGGCATTTTTACCAGTGTGTTACATGGCCTTTCCATTTAACAACACTCAGTAAACGTTTGGGAACTGAGGTGACCAATTTTTGAAGCTTTTCAGGTGGAATTCTTTCCCATGCTTGCTTGATGTACAGCTTAAGTTGCTCAACAGTCTCCGTTGTCGTATGTTAGGCTTCATATTGTGCCACACATTTTCAATGGGAGACAGGTCTGGACTACATGCAGGCCAGTCTAGTACCTACACTCTTTTACTATGAAGCCATACTCTTGTAACACATGGCTTGGCATTATCTTGCTGAAATAAGCAGGGGCGTCCATGATAACGTTGCTTGGATGGCAACAAATGTTGCTCCAAAACCTGTATGTACTTTTCAGCATTGCCCAATGGCATCGCTTAAGTTCAGGGTTTTCTCCAGATTCTCTGAAACTTTTGATGATATTATATATTAGATTGTGGAATCCTTAAATTCTTTGCAATTGAAAAAAAGTGTTGGTCTTAAACTGTTGGACAGTTTGTTCACGCATCTGTTCACAAAGTGGTGACCCTCGCCCCATCCTTGTTTGTGAATGACTTAGCATTTCATGGAAGCTGCTTTTATACCATATCATGGCACCCTCCTGTTCCCAATTACCTGTGGGATGTTCCACATAAGTGTTTGATGAGCATTCCTCAACTTTCTCTGTCTTTTTTGCCACTTATGCCAGCTTTTTTGAAACATGTTGCAGGCATCAAATTCCAAATGAACTAATATTTGCAAAAAATTAAGTTTACCAGTTCGAACATTAAATGTATTGTCTTTGCAGTCAATTCAATTGAATATAGGTTAAAAAAGATTTGCAATTCACTGTATTCTGTTTTTATTTTCCATTTACCGGTACACATCGTGCCAACTTCACTGGTTTTAGGTTTTGTAGTTGCACACTGATATTTTAAAAAACACTAAAGGCAACTCTTATTGATGTTGATATTCAACACTGTAGTTGTTCGTAAAACAAAAAGGTCGTGCTCATAGACTAATCTGCGAATGGTCAAGTCTTGGTGGATGACAGTTCATTACATTGTGGTCTTCTATCTCGGTGTGTTCCTTACCGATCAGGCCGGTGTAGGCCAGCAGACACGCGCCGTGGTCCTCCTGCTTGCAGCCGCTGGCGCTCTGTTCCCAGGGCTGGCAGTCGTACTGGAACTGGGCCCAGCGAGACCTGGAGAAACGTGTTTGTCGTGAAACACAATTGATATCTCTGATGACGTCTCACTCGGTTTAAAACTCCAGGAGGACAGTGCGATAACAGCAACACCCGATGTTGATGATATACACTTTTAACACTATCATTGTAGCGTGAAGATGCATGTTGACGTGTCAGGCACATTTGACACAAAGGCGTCTGCAACGAACTAGCATTCTCGCCAGCGGCTAACGCCCCTGGACAGTGCAAAGCCACTTTTAAGTCCCATTATTTGGCTTAATGAAGGTAAAGAATGCTATGTTTCATAATGATTGGAAGACATCATACTATCCTCATACTACAGAGCCTATGAAGATATGCTAACCAATTAGCCATGTGCAGATCGATACCGCTCATACGAGATCTTTACACTCAAAACAAAATATCGATTCTTTTGATGCTTTCTTTTCAGGGGTGTCCAAACTTTGTCCACAAAGGGCCGAATACTGAAAAGTGTAAGTATGCGGGGGCCATATTGATATTGTTTTAATTTAAAACATGTAAATGTTAAAAACAGATGTTGTGTGAACTTTGTATTTTAGGTGGCTAAATTATTATCAGTGATTATTTATATGTTATATGTTTTTCCCATATAATAATAATATAATAATAATAATAATAATAATAATATGGTGGTTTAATTGCATAACCTGGTGTGTCAAAAATTATGTTTGTACGAATAATTCAGTTACAAATTCAACATATTTTATTATGATGGTTGTTAGTATTACTTAATTTTTTAATTACCTAATGAAACATTGTTTATATTTTAAGTATATTTTATTTTTATTTTGAAAACTTGTAATATTTTAGATCACGATTGTCTAAACATTTTCCAGCAAGGGCCACAGATTGTATAGTCAACTATGGCATGATATATATATATATATATATATATATATATATATATATATATATATATATATACGTTAAATGCTAAGAACAGTATTAGATATATTTAAAGGCAACACTTTGTGTTATTGGCGACTAAGTGGATTATTATTATAATTAATAGTTAAAAAAGCAGCTTTTTCCTCATTTAATTCTCTTTTTTCTTACATTTTACAGTTTTTTTATTGAATTTTTTGAAAATACATAACTTTTTAAACTTCAGCAAACAGGTTAAGTTGATTTGCACAAGTGGTTTATTTGTATTTTTTATTTTTTTGGTATCAGTATTATATGTATATATATATATATATATGTATATATATATATATATACACACATATATATACACATATATATATATATATGTATGTATATGTATGTATGTATGTATGTATATCAGGGGCGGTTCTAGGCATGCTTATATGAGGGGGCAGTCAGAAATGTGAAGGGGGCATCATGTGTACACATCATGCTCTAGCACTTTTTTTTCTGTGCTTATAGCAACGATGCTTTCTTCATTGAAATGGGTCTTTAGCTGTGTGTCCAACCCCAACCTGGAGTAGTGGATTGCACTTTGTCAGGCCTCTACCTTCAGACCTGTCCAACTTGGGTGTCCCACCTGAAGACTAAGCTCCTGCTGGTATAGCTCTTACGGTCACTGAGGCACGCAAACCCCCTGACCACAATAAGGTGGCAATCCCTTAGGAGGGGAAACATTAACAGCGCTGCCATATTTCCGACAGGGGAAACAGAAGCAGGCGTCTCGCACCACAGAATACTCTAGCCATGGTCGTGTGCGGTACCAGGCAGGATTGATTGATCTTAATGTTGTACCAAATGCACGCTTTGGGTAGCCACCCAGTATTGGCTGAGATGGTGCGTTGCCATTTAAGTCACTGGGTAGCTGAGCAGGCTGCTTTGGGGAAGCGCTTGTTGGGAAACGGAGGGGGCTGGTGCAGGAGAAACCGTGCTTGCTGGTGCTAAAGGTGCAGTATTGCTAGCTGCTGTCCCTGATGTACTAGCAGTATCATCATTGCTACTACTACATGCAGGAGCAGGACTAGACTTTTTAAATGCTCTGAAAAATGGATGCATTACAGAGCATTAACTTTCTCTTTGTGAGCTGCTGGAAGCTGGAGCAGAAAATAAGTAAGCTTGAATACCAACAGAAAAAATCTGCTGTGATTACATGAAGAAAAACAACAACAGTACAGGACTACAGCCTGGGGGGGGGGGGCTTTACGTAGGGGTCTGTCAGACACAGGTCACTTGTCTTCAGTTTGTCACATGCAGTGGACGTGGGCACTCATTTGGGCACAAAATTCATTCACTCCAATGTATGTGTGTTGCCCACTTGCTTGTAAATTGATGAAAACGCCAGTGTTTTTGTTTTTAGGTGGCTTGGTCATATCAAATTAAACTTATAATTTGTTTATTACAAAATGTAGATTGAAACATAAAAGGTTGACTATGTCGAATTACAAGAAAAACAACAGAAAAAGAATTCCAGCAGTCGATTGCCAGACCGTTGCTAAGTAAAACGGGCCGTTGCTAGGGACTCCGCTCTGAACAGAGGACAGCAGAGGAGGACTGTTACCTTATGTGTGCGAGTGTGTGTCTGCTGCGCAGCCTGTGGAATGGTGAATACACGCACAGCGGAGGGAGGGATGAGAGGGAAGCCGACACTACTATATCGTGTGTGTCCCTTTTTCGGCGGATTTTTCCGCAAGTGCAGATAATTTTGTCAACTTGTAATGTAGTAATTTTGTGAGTTTATTTAAATTTGCTTTCTCAAATTTTGATTTAAGGGGGCAAGACATGTATTTAAGGGGGCTCTCCCCCCTCTTGCCCCTGCGTAGAGCCGGCCATGATGTGTATATATATATATATATATATATATATATATATATATATATATATATATATATATATATATATATATATATATTAGTCCGTACCACCCATCCTTAATTTCAGTACAGTTAAAACTTAAAACTTCTCCATGTGCAACATGTCCATCAATGCACTTTGTACCGTGGATGACATAAACACGTAGAGGTGAGACCGAAGGTGATCAAGCTGAGAGCTTCCAGAACAAGCAGAGACGGACCTGCACACGTAGTCGGCCTTGCAGACCCTCAGCTGGGCCAGGCAGCTGGGCTTGTCCTTGTCCTCGTAGGAGCACGTCGGCACGATGGTCTGGCGGCGGCGCTCGGCACACGCCGTGTCGGTGCACGGGCAGAAGAGCAACTCGTGGGTGTAGTCTGCCGGCACGCGGTCGAAGAACTTCCTGAGCGCCTTGCTGCACTTGGGCCGGTTGCAGGGCCCGGAGCGGGCGGAGGGCTGGATGCAGGACGACACGTACTCCGTGCGCAGCTTCTGACATGTCTCGTCTATGTTGCACGCCTTCGCGGCGTCCAGGCAGCGGTTGACGGCGGTCACTTCTGACTCTGAAAGCAGACAAGAGAAGATTGCAAATACCTGCATATGTTTAGCAATGACTTCACGGCTGGGCTGCAGATGCTGTTGACTTGACACCCTCCCTTCTGACACCCTCACCTCTGCGGGCGGCGTCTTCCTGCTCTAATGTGAGCCAAAAATGTATGCGCGATGGATATGCTAACTAATAAACGATGTGCGGATCGATACTGGGATAACAATACGACACATACCAGATCTGAGCCGAGGATGTCGTTGTGGCTTGTGCAGCTTTTTGAGACACTCGTGATTTAGGGCTCTATATAAATAAAGTTTGATTTATTGATTGATTGATATTTGATCTTTACACTCTAAAATCGACTCTTCAATCAAAATATCGACTGTTGATACCTTAGTTCAGGGGTGTCCAAACTTTGTCCACCAAGGGCTGTACACTGAAGAGTCAAAGTATGTGTTGATATTGATATTGTTTTAATTTAAAAAAATGTAAATGTTAAAAACATGTACTGTGTAAACTTTGTATTATAGATCTGTGGTCCCCAACCTTTTTGTATCCGCGGACCGGTCAAAGTTTAATGGGGTGAATCCTTTTTTTTTCTTTTATTCTTTGTCATTAAAAAGGGACGTTTTTGTGGTTGGTGCCCTAATTGTAAGTGTACATTGTGTTTTTTATGTTGATTTTATTATTTAAAAAAAAAAAAAAAAGTTTTTCATTTTTTTTAAATTTTTTATATATTTTTTTAATTAAAATGAATAAAAAATTCTTCTGCTGCCCGGTACCAATCGGGCCACGGCCCGGTACCGTGCTGCGGCCCGGTGGTTGGGGACCACTGTTATAGATGACCAAGTAAATTATTAATATTTATTATTTACAATATTTCAGCTTTTTCCTAATTTATTTAGCTTTTTTCTCACATTTTTTATTTGTGTTTTTCCATATGATGATAATTTCCATCCATCCATCCATTTCTACCGCTTTTTCCCTCTGGGGCCGCGGGGGGCGCTTGTGCCTATCTCAGCTACAATCAGGGTGAAGGCGGGGTACACCCTGGACAAGTCGCTACCTCATCGCAGGGTGATGATAATTTCATGATAATGAAAATAATATTAACAATATGGTTGTTTAACTGCATAAGCTGGTCCGTCCAAAATGATGTCTGTACAAATAACTCAGTTACACATTTAACAGTGTTTATAATGATGGTTGTCATATTTCCAAATAAGTTCATAAGCTAGTATTACTTTATTTTTTTAATTAATTAGGAAACATTGTTTATGTTTTATTTTCATCTTGAAAGCTTCTAATATTTTAGATCAGGTGTGTCTAGCACAGAATGTATAGTCATCTATGGGGACTTGGGGGCATTTTGATATTTTTTTTATTGAAAAATAAATAAATAAAAATGCTAAAAACAGTATTATATATATTTAAAGGCAAAACTTTGTGTTATTAGTGACAAACACAACATGGAAAGTGTATAAATGTTGCATGCAGCCAGGCTCTAATGGTTGAATATTTCATTCTGCTGGGTTAATGCAGACTGGCATAATCTGAAAAATAGTCTCTTCCTTCTCTGATGGTCCGACAACCGCCTCTACCATCCACGTCCTCCCCAGTGCCCTCACCCTCCACCCGGACTGCCCACCTCGGTGCCCCCACCCGACTTCCTCGCTAATGAGCCATGCGAGCAATAACCACATTTTGTTTATGTTCCTGCCTACTCCATCATGGCCCCCCCAGTGACCCCTTCCAGTCAATGCGGCCATGATGACACCGGGCGTCCTCTGGCAGGTACGCTGCTCATTAGTGTGTAAACCGCCTCGAGTCGCATCTCCTGGCGAGCGCACCTCTCCGCATATGAAATATGGATGGCCTGGGAACGTAAGCTAACAAGTCGTCGCAGAGCTCCAGTTACTCCCGACTTAGCTGCGCGGCGGCTGAAATGACAAAGTGTGGCGGGCAGGCCGGTCGCTCTTGAAGGAGGAGGATTCGCAAGTTTTTAGGACCCATGTCGACACGCATGTGGAATCACGCCAACGACCATAACAAAAATGAAAAATCGTCCTACATGGCAATCATTAAAATGTTTTGTAATGTAATCAGTGATATTTGTACTGTTTTCTGGCAGAGTGAAATAACGTGTAGAAATATTCTTTTACAAAATGTTCTGAAAAAAAAAAAAAAAAAAAAGAGATGGTTAAAACATTAACTTGTACAACATGTAATGTAGAGAACATCAGAAGCATTTATTCAGGTACAAATATCACAGATTACGTGACGATCAGAGCACGAGCGTGACAATGCACATTTTGTATTATTAATGAGTGAAACTGCAATCCTAAACGTGATGTAGTTTTGACTCGGGGGTTCACATTGGGTTCAAAGATTTTGGCCAGTGGCCAGCCTATCTACAGTATTGAGGGGATTTTTACCTGACACATCAAATGTGACACATTTCTGGCGTTCACAATCCCCTTTAGTCTCCAGAGGGCAGTGGAGCATTGTGAATTTCTTAAAGTGTTTTTGATGCAATAATCGATAAAAAAACAAGCAAATCTGAGTTTTGACCCAGGGAAGTCAGGGTTAGTAAAAAAAAAAAAAAATCTGCATCCCAAGGACGCGCTGTCCTTTCTGATTTCAAAGCGTAAAAAGACACAAAAAGTGCTTTAACGCCAACAGCGAAAAGGTTCAGAGAATCTGGAGAAACCACTGCACGTAATTCAATGCCTGTGACCTTCTATCCCTCAGGCGTTACTGCATCAAAAAGTGACATCAGTGTGTAAAGGATATCATCACATGGGCTCAGGAAGACTTCAGAAAACCACTGTCAGTAACCACAGTTGGTCGCTACATCTGTAAGCGCAAGTTAAAACAAAGTTATGCGAAGCCAAAGCCATTTATTAACAAATGCTTCGCTTGGGCCGGGCTCATCTAAGATGGACTGATGCAAAGTAGAAAAGTGTTCTGTGGTCTGACGAGATCACATTTCCCAATTTTTTTTAAAAACTTTGAACGTCATGTCCTCTTGGCCAAAGAGGAAAAGAACCACACCGACTGTTCTTGGCGCAAAGTTCAAAAGCCAACATATGTGATGGTATGGGGGTGTAACTTACACATATGTGATTGCACCATTAATGCTGAAAAGTACATACTGGTTTTGGTGGAGCAACACATGTTGCCATCCAAGCAAGGTCTTTTTCATGGACGCCCCTGCTTATTACAGCAAGACAATGCAAGGCCACATTCTTCATGTGCTACAACAGCGTGGCTTCATAGTAAAAGAGTGTGGGTACTAGACTGGCCTGCCTCTAGTCCAGACCTGTCTCCCATTAAAAATGTGTGGCGCATTATGAAGTGTCAAATACGACAACGGAGACCCTGGACTGTTGAACAACTTAAGCTGTACATCAAGCAAGAATGGGAAATAATTCCACCTGAAAAACTTCAATAATTGGTCTCCTCAGTTCCCAAATGTTTACTTAGTGTTGTTAAAAGGAAAGGTCATGTAACACAGTGGTAAAAATGCCCCTGTGCCAACTTTTTTGCAATGTGTTACTGCCATTAAATTCTGAGTTAATGATTATTTGCAAAAACAAATTACGTTTTTTCAGTTCAAACATGAAATATCTTGTCTTTGCAGTCAATTCAATTGAATATAAATTCAAAAAGATTTGCAAATCATCGTATTCTGTTTTTATTTACCATTTATCTGCCAACTTCACTGGTTTTGTATATACATATACACATATACATGTACATATATAAATATATATATATATATATATATATATTTATATATATATATATATATACAGTATATATACACACACACACACACACACACACACACACACACACACACACACACACACACACGTATATACATATACACATCCATCCATTTTCTACCGCTTGTCCCGTTTGGGGTTGTGGGGGGTGCCGGAGCCTATCTCAGCTGCTTTCGGCGGTAAGTGGTTTACACCTTGAACAGGTCGCCACCTCATCGTGGTGTTGCTGGGATTAAAGGCCTCTTCTTTTCTCCTCCAAACATATTGCTGGGTATTGTGGCCTAACAGCTCAATTTTTGTTTAATATGACCACAGAACTTTCCTCCAGAAGGTCTTATCTTTGTCCATGTGATGTCAGATGAAACAAAAATTTAACTGTTTGGCCACAATACTCAGTATTATGTTTAGAGGAGAAAAGCTGAGGCCTTTAATCCCAGGAAAACCATACCTGCCATCAAGCATGGTAGTGGTAGTATTATGCTCTGGGCCTGTTTTGCTGCCAATGGAACTGGTGCTTTAAATGGGACAATGAAAAAGGAGGATTACCACTAAATTCTTCAGGACAACCTAAAATCATCAGCCCGGAGGTTGGGTCACGCTAGAATTAAGGATTTAGAATGGCCTTCCCAAAGTCCTGACTTAAACGTGTGGACAATGCTGAAGAAACAAGTCAATGTCAGAAAACCACCAAATTTAGCTGAACTGCACCAATTTTGTCAAGAGGAGTGGTCAAAAATTAAACCAGAAGCTTGCCAGAAGCTTGTGGATGGCTACCAAAGGCGCCTTATTGCAGTGAAATTTGCCAAGGGACATGTAACCACATATTAACATTGCTGTATGTATACTTTTGACCCAGCAGAATTGGTCACATGTTCAGTAGACCCATTATAAAGTCATAAAAGAACCAAACTTAATGAATTTTTTGTGTGTGCTACAATCACTCTATCACAAAAAAATAAGAGTTGTAGAAAGTATTGGAAACTCAAGATAGCCATGACATTATGTTCTTTACAAGTGTATGTAAACTTTTGAACACAACTGTATATATATATATATATATATATATATATACGTGTGTGTGTGTGTGTAACCCATATGGAAATATAGTGTCACTAATATATTCTCATATTATTTATTTCTAATCTATGGTGTGCCAAAGTCATTTTGGTCACTTAAAATGTTAAATTATGATGTGTCAAAGTCATGTGTTAACTACTGGGTTAAACTGATGATACATGTACATAGCACGTTATTCACACATTGGCCAGAACAGGTCGCATGCGCCTTTTTTATTCCAGTCACTTCTTCACTGAACGTCAGAGTGAAGGCACGACTCATATCGTTGTATTTCAAAGACAAGGTTTATAAGTTAAAATACTTGTTACTTCTCAAACCGAGTGTTGGAAAAGCAGCAGAGGTTTGCCGGGTTCCAGTGGGAGTTGGATTTCTGTGCTTTGTGCTGCTAAGAACTCCAATTGTTTTTTTGTGTGATCCTGAAGTCTGGTTCCAAGCTGGACTTGAGTATGATGGCGAGCCAGTACCAGTGAGTGAGAGTCTGCGGAAAGGGAGCGTTTGGATGTGGTGTGGCCAGCTGCATCGGTCTCCACACTCTGCAGTGACCTATAGCTGAACTGATCCACCATCAGAGTCGCAAGTATCGAACCAAATCAGTATGGAATAACGGATTACAATAGAACTAAGGATACCCAACAAAGGAATATAGACAGTGTTCACTTCAGTACTACCCGGGTAGAATTCAGATTTAAGAAGGACATTTCTTCTATTTTTCTATTTTTGATTTTTGAAACAGAGCTCTATTTTTATTTTATTTTTGGGGGGGTATTTTCAATTCAAAAAGCACTGTTCATGTGTTGTTGTTATTATTGTGCAATAAATTTACTAGCAGCTGTTTTGTGGTCCACTAAGTACAAAACGTCTCGTTTCGAGTCTCTCAATTATACGGCCAAGAACCTAGTCATCTTAATTGTTGTTGTGGGAGGGCATTGTGATTAGTGCACTGCAGGAGTGAAAGTCAACACCGCTGTCCAGGGTGCTGAGACAGAGCGCCATCAGACAGGGGCGGGGCATGTACTGACTGCGAGACACAGCTGACAGATGATTAGATTGCACTGGTGGTACGTGTTGAACTAATCATCTGCCGTCTTTAACAGTGAGCAGCCGGGTGGTGGAGAAGAAGGAAGCCGAAAGAGAGAGACTGAAAAATCCAAACAAAAACTGTATTGTGCTGATCATTAAAAACCTCGTTGTAAACTCGACACGCTTGGTCTTAACGTGTAATTGTGGAACCGCAAGATAGCGACTTCTACAGCTGGCGCCCAACGAAAAAAAATAAAAGAGGAGACAATGTCAACGCCGAGCCCAATAGCGGCGCTGGGGCAGCTTCTGGCGGAGGTGTCCACGGCAAACCATCGCCAAATGAAGGCGATGCAGGAGCAGATTGCGCAGCAGAGCCAAATACTGCGAGCGATGACCGAAAGGTCCGGAGCGGTGGCACCCGTGGCAGCGAAGCCAGCATTGGCGGCCGTGGGGATGCACCGGATGGCGGAAGCGGAGGACCCACAATCATTCATGGACATGTTTGAGGCCACGGCGGGAGCATGTGCGTGGCCGGAGGAGGAGTGGGCTGTGAGGCTGTTGTCGCTGCTGGCGGGAGAGGCGCAGCGGGCGGCGCTCAGTTTGCCTCCTGTGTCCCGGGTAAATTACCGGGACGTCAGACGAGCGGTGCTGGACAGAACGAGCGGATCGAAGGAGGATCACAGGCGCCGTTTCCGGGCACTATGGCTGGGACAGGAGGAGGGGTCGTTCGCCCTGGGACAGCAGCTGAGGGACGCGGCGACACGATGGCTGCAACCCGGACAGGTTGGTGATGTCATAGAGATGATAATACTGGAACAATTCTTGGAAGCGATTCCGGCGCGGACGTACGCTACCACCGTCCACAGGACTTGGCAGCAGCGGTGGCGTTGGCGGAGGATCACCTGGCAGTTCACCGCGAGAGGAGGAAGGAAGAAAAGGCAGCGGAAGAAGTGCAGCGTCCAATCCCGGCGCCGCGCAGGTGGCGTGTGCAGCTGGCCCAGGGAGCCCAGCCGTGGCCATCTTACAGCAACATTTTGCTGACGTGTTCTCCCCCCTGTCAGGCCGAACGACCCTCACCCAGCATCACATAGAGACCAGTCCAGGTGTAAGGGTGAGGTCTCGGCCGTATAGGCTACCCGAACACAAGCGCAAAGTAATTCGGGAGGAATTAAAAGCCTTGCTGGAATTGGGGGTAATAGAAGAGTCACACAGTGCATGGTGCAGCCCCATAGGTCTCGTAGGGAAGAAAGATGGGTCTGTGCGGTTCTGTGTAGACTACCACAAGGTGAATGATGTGTCACGTTTTGACGCTTACCCAATGCCCCGGGTCAACGAGCTCCTGGGCATTGCTCGTTTTTTCACGACACTGGATTTGACTAAGGGCTACTGGCAGATTCCCTTGTCTACAGAGTCCAAGGAAAAAACGGCGTTCTCCACTCCGGAAGGTTTATACCAATTCGTGACCCTTCTGTTCGCCTTGTTCGGTGCGCCTGCTACTTTTCAGAGACCGATGGACCGGGTACTGCGGCCCCACGTGGCATATGCTGCTGCCTATCTGGATGATGTTATGATCCAGGGGAAAAACTGGGCGGAGCATTTGCAGAGAGTGGGGGCGGTACTCGAGTCCCTGAGGCAGGCGGGGCTCACCGCCAACCCAGCGAAGTGCGCGGTTGGCCGGAGGGAGGTACAGTATCTGGGGTACCACTTGTGGGAAGGTCAGGTGCCGCCTCAGATGGACAAAACCGCGGCAGTTGCGGCCTGCCCAACCCCGAAGACGAAAAAGGAGGTGAGGCAGTTTTTGGGGCTGGTGGGTTACTACCGGAGGTTTGTCCCCCGGTTTGCGGACCTGACCAGCCCACTAACTGACCTCACCCGAAAAGGTGCTCCAGATCTGGTCCAGTGGACGGAGCAGTGTCAGCAGGCATTCGAGAAGGTAAGGAAAGCACTTTGCGAGGAGCCAGTACTGCACATGCCTGATTTTTCCCTCCCATTTTTTTTGCAGGTGGACGCGTCGGGCAGAGGGCTGGGTGCTGTTTTATCCCAGCAGAAGGAGGGCAACGACCACCCCGTCCTGTACATCAGCAGGAAACTCTCAGAACGAGAAAGTCGATACAGCACGGTGGAGAGGGAGTGCCTCGCCGTCCGGTGGGCGGTCGGTGGCCTCCGGTACTACCTGCTGGGACGCCTGTTCAGCCTCTGCTCGGACCACAAGCCCCTCCAGTGGCTCCACCACATGAAAGATGCCAACGCGCGGATCACCCGTTGGTATCTCGCTTTACAACCCTACAATTTCAGAGTGATCCATAGGCCGGGAGTGCAGATGGCCGTGGCGGACTTCCTCTCCCGCTCTCATGCAAGGGGGGGAGTAGGCGTGGCCGGACGGTGTCCCGGCCTAAGTCTGGCGGTGGAGGTATGTGGGAGGGGATTGTGATTAGCGCACTGCAGGAGTGAAAGTCAACACCGCTGTCCAGGGTGCTGAGACAGAGCGCCATCAGACAGGGGCGGGGCATGTACTGACTGCGGGACACAGCTGACAGATGATTAGATTGCACAGGTGGTACGTGTTGGACTAATCATCTGCTGTCTTTAACAGTGAGCGGCCGGGTGCTGGAGAAGAAGGAAGCCGAGAGAGAGAGACTGAAAAGTCCAAACAAAAACTCTATTGTGGTGATCATTAAAAACCTCGTTGTAAACTCGACACGCTTGGTCTTG
The DNA here is from genome assembly GCF_033978795.1 of Nerophis ophidion. Classification (NCBI taxonomy): domain Eukaryota; kingdom Metazoa; phylum Chordata; class Actinopteri; order Syngnathiformes; family Syngnathidae; genus Nerophis; species Nerophis ophidion. The sequence goes on from NC_084632.1 coordinate 15,311, forward strand.
ACGTGTAATTGTGGAGCCGCAAGATAGCGACTTCTACAGTTGTACTAACCTGCTATCCTACAGTAGGTGTGCTACACACTTGGCGAGCCAGCCAGGAGGCGCTGTGATTCCGAATTCACACTGTACATACAATACAGAACAGCTCTGGCACGTTTGTTCACAATTTTGTAATACCTCTGACTTTACACTTGAAATATGGATGTCATTAAGGCTGAAAACATTGAGGCGCCCAGTTCAGTACTGGTCAGTGGCATGTCTGGTACTGAAGTAGATGAGGAGGTATTTGACTTTTTGAAACAATATGGGTCCATTTAAAGAGTGGTTAAAATTGACAGTTCTGATGCTAAATTCCCAAATTCTGTTATTGTTGAATTTAAATCTGGTGAAGGTGTTAGTGTTCTTGCACGTGATTTAGCATATAACAGACCTTCTTCAGATGACAAAATTAGACACTATGTGCAACTCTTATCTAGTGTTTATGCTGCTAATGCAGGTTCAAACATAACCATATTCTACCTGTGTGAGCTTGAAGGCATGGCAAAATTGAGTGGCACAGACTTTGACAAAGTCCTGCGAGACGAGTTGGCCAGAATTGAAGAAAGCCGGCCAGCTCAACAAGATGAGGAGGTTGAGCACCAAACCCCTTAGTCTACTCCTCACAAGAGTGGAGTTGAACCGGCGTCTGTCCAGACCCCAACTCAGTCCACTCTAAATGTGAATGAGGTCCCACTTAAACAAACCCTGCATAGTGGTGCCAGATCACCCTTTCAGCTACCACCTGACCAAATTAACACACCTGATATGCAGAGAATGGTCGTGGAGCATATTGTAAAGAGCAGTGACATGTCGTCAACACACCATGCCAGGTTGAGGCCTTTCTCTGGGAAAACTCCCTGCCCCAGCCTGGAAGTCGATTATGACAGTTGGCGTAGTAATGTCGAGTTCTACTTCAGCGATACCACAATCCCAGACAAGCAAGTGGTCAGAAGGATTGTAGAAAGTCTCCTTCCTCCAGCTGTAAATGTTGTAAAGCATCTTGGGCCCCAGTCAAGCCCACGCTACTATTTGCATGTTCTTGACTCAGCCTATGGTACTGTGGATGATGCTGATGAGCTCTTTGCAGTATTCCTTACCACCGACGCAGAGCCGAGTGAAAAGGCTTCTGCTTATTTACATCGCTTACAGTCAATACTGAGCAAAGTAGTCAAGAGGAATGGCATTCCTCGCAGTGACGCAGACCGGCAACTGCTGAAACTGCTCTGCAGGGGATGTTTCAACAATAGTTTAATCACACATCTTCAGCTGTCCCAACTGCAGAAGGATGCCCCACGCTCCTTTTCCGAGTTTTTGCTCTTAGTGAGGACGGAGGAAGACAAGCAGGCTGCCAGATCTCGTCGTATGAAGCAACATGTTGGATTTCACAAAGCTAAAGTGCAGTCTAATAATGTGAACGTGGACAACTCTGATACAGATGAGAGAGACATAGCAGCCGCTGCTGTAAAGGACACCTATAATGAGGGTACGAAGAAAATACAAAAAACAACTTGCACAACTTCAAGCCCAGTTGGCAAACCTGAAAGCATGCATGGATGAATCTTCCACAAAGGCTACCTCCAAGGGAGCTAATCCGAAGAAACCCAAGGCAAAGGAGCCTGAAACAGAGGCTGTCCGAAGAAGCAAAAAGAAACCACGAGCATGGTATTGCTTTAACTGTGGCGAAGATGGACATACAGCGCCAGTGTGTCCCAACGAGTCCAACCCGGAAGTTGTTGAGGCAAAACGCCAAAAACTCAAAGAGAAACAAAAGCGGTGGGACGAACAAAGCAAACAGGATTTTTAAATCCTGTTAATGTTGAGGAGCAAACAGGAACAAAGACTAACACCAGCTCCAAACAAAATGTTTCAACTTATTCTCCCAATACCAAGCACCAATCTAAAATACCAAAAGGTATAATTGGCAACACATGCATCAGTGATGTGACTGTGTCAGGTGTAAAGTGTTACTGCCTTCTTGACACAGGGTCTCAGGTGACCACAATTTCTAACTCATTCTACACAGAGCATCTGTCAGAACAGCCTATCCAGCCATTCAATCTTCTTGATGTGGAAGGTGCTAACAGTCAGTCAGTCCCATATTTGGGTTACGTAGAAGTCAATATTGGGTTGCCAAAGGAGTTTATTGACACTGCACCCGAAGTGACCACTTTATCATTAGTTGTTCCTGATCAACGCTTCAACAGTGACCTGTCTGTTCTAATAGGGACCAAATTACTTGACTTTTTATATAATGAAGAATGCCAACACAACACTCAAAAGACCACTTCAACTGTTCATGGCTACAAACAAATTCTCAGTGCACTTGAATTCAGACAAAAGCACTGGGCAAATAGGTCTAATGACACTCAAAAGGAAACAACAGCAAGTTATTCCTGCACATGATAAAGTCCTTGTGGAAGGCCAGGTCAATGTCAATCCTGCAAATACGGGGAAATTGGCAGTTCTGGAGCAGCTAAGAAAGTCTGTCTTACCTGGTGGCATTTTCGTTGACTTTTGTCTCGTCACTTTGCCCCAGCAGCCTCAGCACAAGTTGGCTGTTTGGCTGAGAAATGAGACAGTACATGACATAACACTACCCACAAACTGTGTTGTCGCAGAACTACATGTTCCTGATAAGATTGTTGAAAAAAGTCCATTACCTGACAAGAATGCAGATACTGTGAACTGTTGTAGAGCAACGTCTTCTCCAAATCAGTCCACAACACCCTGACGTTTGACTTTGGCAATTCTCCTCTACCATAGGAATGGAAAACTAGAGTCACAGAGAAACTCAATGGTTACTCTGATGTGTTCGCACATCATGACCTTGATTTTGGTCATGCCACCAAAGTCAAGCATCGTATCGAGCTCAAGGACGAGAAGCCTTTTAAACAGCGTTCAAGACCCATGCATCCCAATTACTATGAGGCTGTGAGGAAACACCTTAAAACACTGCTAGAAGCTGGTGTGATACGGGAATCCGAGTCACCCTACTTGTCACCCATAGTCGCTGTAAAGAAAAAAAACGGTGATGTCCGACTGTGCCGATTACCCTAAGTTGAATACACAAACCATAAAGGTTGCTTATGCATTACCAAACCTCGAAGAAGCATTCTCCGCCCTCACCGGGTCACAGTGGTTTTCCGTGATGGACCTCAAGTCCGGATACTACCAAATTGGTATGGAAGAGAGTGACAAAGCCAAGACTGCTTTTGTCTGTCCCCTGGAGTTTGGGAGTTCAACCGTATGCCCCAGGGGATAACCAATGTGCCGAGTACATTTCAGCGCCTAATGGAGAAATGCATGGGTGACATTAACTTGAAAGAGGTGCTTGTTTTTCTTGATGATCTAATTGTGTTCTCTGCCTCCCTGGAGGAACACGAGGACAGGCTTCTGCACGTCCTTCAACGGCTAAGATAATATGGTCTCAAAGTCTCTCTGGAGAAGTACAGATTCTTCCAAACGTCTGTACGTTATCTTGGACACATCGTCTCAAGAGCTGGTGTCGAGACTGATCCCGAGAAAGTCATTGCACTGAAAACGTGGCCAATGCCAAAGACCCTAAAATAATTGAAGTCCTTTTAAGGCTTCGCCGGCTATTATCGCTGCTTCGTCAAGGACTATTCTAAAATAGTGAAGCCACTAAACAGTCTCACTTCTGGCTATCTACCTCTCAGAAAAGGCTACAAGATGACGACATGTAAAGGGAAATATTTTAATCCAAAAGAGCCGTTCGCAGAACGATGGACACCTAATTGTCAGGACGCTTTTGAATGCATCATAGAGAAACTCACATCTTCTCCCATCCTGGGGTTCGCAGATGCAAAGCTCCCCTATAAAATGCATACGGATGCCAGTACTACTGGTTGAGGAGCTGCTTTATACCAAGAGCAGGACGGCCAATCAAGGGTCATCGCCTATGCCAGGCCTTTCATCTAGTGAGGCAAGATATCCAGCACACAAGCTGGAGTTTCTAGCTTTAAAATGGGCAATCCTAGAGAAGTTCCAGGACTATCTCTATGGTAACAACGTCACTGTGGTAACGGATAACAATCCGTTAATTTACATACTCACCTCAGCTAAGCTAGATTCTGCCAGTTATCGATGGCTAGCAGCCCTTTCTACGTTCAATTTCAACATCAAGTAACAGGGCTGGAAAGAGCAATCAAGACGCCGACGGTCTCTCCAGGCGACCGCATGGAATGTTGGTTGATGATGACGCTTCACTGGAAGAAAGAGAGAGAATAAAACGGTTCACCTCACATCATCTATCATCGTCGCCTGACCATCTAAACTTACCTGAAGACGCAGTTACAGCCCTATGTCATCGACACCTGATAAGGGAAACCGACAACTTACCTTCCATCACGTTGGTTAAATCCCTGGCTCTCAACGCCGATGCTGTTCCAGACCTCTACAGTAATGAAGAATTATTAGGTCATGTGACGGTACCCATCTTCAGTGAGGATGACCTCCGAGAACGACAGGAAGCTGACTCTGCCATCAAGCATGTTATTCATCTGTTGGAATTTGGATGCCCAGTACCTCGGAACATCGGTCCTAATTCTCCTGAACTCAAACTTATGCTCAAGGAGTGGAAGCGCCTAGAGATGAGAGACGGTCTTCCTGTACAGGAAGCGGAAATGTGAAAAGAGAACAATCTATCAACTCATTCTTCCAGAGTCCCTCAGAGTCACTGTACTCAAGTGTCTCCTTAAAGACATGGGACACATGGGCATGGACCGTACCATTGACTTAGTAAGGTCAAGATTCTATTGGCCACGAATGGCTGCGGATGTTGAGCACAAGGTCAAAACCTGTGGCCGGTGTGTTAGGAGGAAGACTCCGCCTGAGAAAGCAGCACCCCTGGTCAGTATCCAGACAAGTAGGCCAATGCAATTAGTCTGCATGGACTACCTATCACTGGAGCCTGATTCCCACAATACCAAGGATATTCTGGTCATCACAGACCACTTTACAAAAGACGCGGTAGCCATACCCAAGAAAGATCAAAAAGCTACTACTGTTGCGAAGTGTCTGTGGGAGCAGTTCCTGGTTCACTACGGCTTTCCTGAATGCCTGCACAGTGATCAGGGAAGAGATTTCGAGTCCCACACTATCAAAGAACTTTGTGCCATAGATATCAAGAAAGTGAGAACCAGTCCTTATCACCCGGGGGGAAACCCGGTTGAACGGTTCAACCGCACAATTCTTGGCATGTTGGGTACAATGAAAGAAAAAGAGAAGAGTCACTGGTGTGATTTTGTTAAACCACTCACACATGCCTACAACTGTACCAAAAGCGAAGTCACCGGGTTCAGTCCCTATGAGTTAATGTTTGGGAGACAACCCAGGCTTCCAGTCGATATTGCATTCAACCTACCTGTCAGGGAAGGAACACCAGTATCTCACTCCCAATACGTGCGAAACCTCAAGTCTCGACTGGAGGAGAGTTATCAAACAGCCATTGAAAACTCCCAGAAGTTTGCTGAGAGGAATAAGCAGCAGTGGAATAAACAGGTCAGAGAGTCTACACTTGAAGTGGGAGATAAAGTACTGGTGAGAAAGGTCCGTCTGAAGAACAAACACAAACTCGCTGACAAGTGGGAGTCTGCTGTGTACAGTGTCTTACAACAGATTGGAGACTTACCTGTTTACAAGGTCCAGCTAGTGGATGAAGATGGTCCAATCCGCACTTTACACATGGATCTTCTGCTGCCGTGCGGACAATTGGTTGAAGTCAAGGATGAGGAACTCAATCAGCCAAGGCCGATTCGTCGTCCCAGGATAAGACAAAGTTCTCCTCCGGTCCAAGAAGAGGAAAGTTCTGAGTCTGAAGAGGAGTACACAGTCTTTCCTGAGGAAACCTCAGCTCTCACTGAGAAAAGTTTTACAGAGGTCTATGACATCCCTAAACAGCTGGTTGTAGCTGACAACCCTCCCACAGAAAAGGAAGTGGGCGAGACACTACGAACCCAGTCACAAGTGGAGTCCTTTGCTGGTAATGAGTCTGCGTTGCCAGTTGAAGAAGAAAAGGAAATTCCAGAAGTGGTTGGAGATCACCAGTTGGAGAGCAATAATGAACAACCACCTCCTAAGGAAGTTGCAGTCTTGCCCAAGCCAGACAATGTAATGGAAGATGATGATGTACCCTTGCTGGGTCTGACTGTTGAGAGTAATGAAAATGGAGAACCGGGAAATGACACTGAAATTCCAGAAGCTCAAGATACTCAAGCCGAGGAAACCGACTTACCTGATGGCTGTGGTGAAGGCAATATTGTACGCCGATCTGTAAGGTCAAAGCGGCCACCAGATTGGACTACCCACAGTTGGGTAAACCCCTCATCTCTTTTGCGCAGTTTCAATCACGCACTCATTTCCTTTGGTGACTACGACAGTCATGAGGTTATAGCAATTTGAGTCAAGATGTTATAGCACATGAAGGGACTCATGCTGATTTAAGGGGGGAGTGTGTAGCCCATACGGAAATATAGTGTCACTAATATATTCTCCTATTATTCATTTCCAATCTATGGTGTGCCAAAGTCATTTTGGTCATTAAAAATATTAATTCATAATGTGTTAAAGTCATGTGTTAACTACTGGGTTAAACTGATGATACATGCACACAACACGTTATTCACACATTGGCCAGTGGAGGTCGCATGTGCCTTTTTTATTCCAGTAACTCCTTCACTGAACGTCAGAGTGAAGTCAGAGTGAAGGCACGAGTCATATCGTTGTGTTTCAAAGACAAGGTTTATAAGTTAAAATACTTGTTACTTCTCAAACCGGGTTTTGGAAAAGCAGCATAAGATAGCCGTTCCAGTGGGAGTTGGATTGCTGTGCTTTGTGCTGCTAAGAACTCCAATTGTTTTTTTGTGTGATCCTGAAGTCTGGTTCCAAGCTGGACTTGAGTATGATGGCGAACCAGTCCCAGTGAGTGAGAGTCTGCGGAGAGGGAGCGTTTGGATGAGGTGTGGCCAGCCACATCGGTCTCCACACTCTGCAGTGACCTATAGCTGAACTGATCCACCATCAGAGTCTCAAGTATTGAACAGAATTAGTATGGAATAACGGATTACAATGGAACTAAAGATTCCCAACAAAGGAATATAGACAGTGTTCAATTCAGTACTACCCGGGTAGAATTCAGATTTAAAAAGGACATTTCTTCTGTTTGTCTATTTTTGACTTTTGAAACAGAGCTCTATTTTTTTTCTTTTTTGGGGGGTATTTTCATTTAAAAAAGCACACTGTTCATGTGTTGTTGTAATTATTGTGCAATAAATTTGCCAGTAGCTGTTCTGTGGTCCACTAAGTACAAAACGTCTCATTTCGAGTCACTCAATTATACGGCCAAGAACCTAGTCATCTTAATTGTTGTACTAACCTGCTATCCTACTGTAGGGGTGCTACACATATATAAATGATTTATGTTTTATTGGCCATTCTTCAGAGGATATGAATGATAACACAAAAACCTTTCTTCCACTCATGCTTAATGGTTAAATGAAGCCATTTATTGGCAAACAACTGTGTTTACTCTTTTTAAATCAAATTGACAAAAGAAAGTACCAAAATGACCCTTATCAAAAGTTGTGACTTTGATCTGATAACATGCATAAAAGTTGACAAAAACAGGTTTGAATGGCTAATCGAGGTTCCAATCCTCACCAGTGACCTGTTTGTTTGTAATTAGTGTGTGTGTATAAAGATCAGTGTGTTTCTGGGCTTCTGACAGACCATTGCATCTTTCATCCAGTGCTGCACAGATGTTTCTGATTCTGAGTCATGGGGAAGGCAAAATAATTGTCTGCGAGAAAAACTAATTGAACTGCATAAAACAGGAAAGGGGTAAAAAAAGATATCCAAGGAACTGAGAATGCCAATCAGCAGTGTTCAAACGCGGATCAAGAAGTGGAAAATGAGGGATTCTGTTGAAACCAAACCACGGTCAGGTAGACCAGCAAAGATTTCAGCCACAACTGCCAGGAAAATTGTACGAGATGCAAAAAAAAATCCACAGATAACTTCAGCTGAAATACAATACGTGGCTGTTTCAAGATGTACAATTAGGAGGCACTTGAAGAAAAATGGGCTGCATGGTCGAGTCGCCAGGAGAAAGCCATTTCTGCGCAAATGTCACAAAGTATCCCGCTTACATTACGCTAAACAGCACAGAGACGAGCCTCAAAATGTTTGTAACAGAGTAATTTGGAGTGATGAGACCAAGATTAAACTTTTTGGCCACAACCATAAACGTTACATTTGGAGAGGAGTCAACAAGGCCTATGATGAAAGGAACACCATCCCTACTGTGAAACACGGAGCTGGATTACTGATGTTTTAGGGATGTGTGAGCTACAAAGGCACAGGAAAGTTGGCCAAAATTGATGGCAAGATGAATGCAGCATGTTATCAGAACATTCTGGAGGAAAATCTTCACTCACCAGCCCAAAAGCTGGTTATAGGAAATTTTTCGACATTCCAACATGACAATGATCCAAAACACAAGGCCAAATCGCCAAGTTTGCTAATAAATAGCTTCACACAACCATTAAGCATCAGTGGAAGAAAGGTTTTTGTGTTATCATTCATATTCTCTGAAGAATGGCCAAGAAATCATAAATTGTCCCAAGGTATGTAAACTATGAGCACAACTATCCATCCACCCATCCATTTAATACCGCTTATTCCCTTCGGGGTCACGGGGGGTGACCCCGAAGCTACAATCGGGCGGAAGGTGGGGTACACCCTGGACAAGTCGCTACCTGATGTACGTATATATATATACAAACCCCGTTTCCATATGAGTTGGGAAATTGTGTTAGATGTATATCTAAACGGAATACAGACGTTGATGTAATACACATGTTAGATGTAAATATTAACGGAATACAATGATTTGCAAATAATCTTCAACCCATATTCAGTTGAATATACCACAAAGACAACATATTTGATGTTCACTCTGATAAACATTTTATTTTTGCAAATAATCATTAACTTTAGAATTTGATGCCAGCAAGACGTGACAAAGAAGTTGGGAAAGGTGGCAAAAATACTGATAAAGTTGAGAAATGCTCATCAAACACTTATTTGTAACGTCCCACAGTTGTGCAGGCCAATTGGGAACAGTTGGGTGCCATGATTGGGTATAAAAGCAGCTTCCATGAAATGCTAAGTAATTCACAAACAAGGATGGGGCGAGGGTCACCACTTTGTAAGCAAATTTTCGAACAGTTTTAGAACAACATTTCTCAATGAGCGATTGCAAGGAATTTAGGGCTTTTACCATCTACTTTCCGTAAAATCATCAAAAGGTTCAGAGAATCTGGAGAAATCACTTCACGTAAGCGATGATATTACGGACCTTTGATCCCTCAGGCGGTACTGCATCAAAAACCGACATCAGTGTGTAAAGGATATCACCACATGGGCTCAGGAACACTTCATAAAACCACTGTCAGTAACTACAGTTGGTTGCTACATCTGTAAGTGCAAGTTAAAACTCTACTATGCAAAGCCAAACCCATTTACAACAACACCCAGAAAAGCCGCCAGCTTCGCTGGGCCTGAGCTCATCTAAGATGGACTGATGCAAAGTGGAGAGGTGTTCTGTGGTCTGAAGAGTCCAGATTTCAAATTTTATTTGGAAACGGTGGACATGGTGTCCTCTGGAACAAGGAGGAAAATAACCATCCGGATTGTTATAGGCGCAAAATTCAAAAGCCAGCATCTGTGATGGTATGGGGGTGCATTAGTGCCCAAGGCATGGGTAACTTACACATCTGTGAAGGCACCATTAATGCTGAATGGTCCATACAGGTTTTGGAGCAACATATGTTGTCATCCAAGCAACATTATCATGGACACCACTGCTTATTTCAGCAAGAAAATGCCAAGCCACATGTTACAACAGCGTGGCTTCGCAGTAAAAAAGTGCGGGTACTTTCCTGGCCCGCCTGCAGTCCAAACCTGTCTCCCATTTAAAATGTGTGGCGCATTATGAAGCGTAAAATACGAAAGCGGAGACCCCGGACTTTCTAACGACTGAAGCTCTACATAAAACAAGAATGGGAAAAAAATCCACTTTTAAAGCTTCAACAATTAGTTTCCTCAGTTCCCAAACATTAATTGAGTGTTGTTAAAAGAAAAGGTGATGTAACATGCCCTTTCCCAACTACTTTGGCACGTGTTGCAGCCAAGAAATTCTAAGTTAATTATTATTTGCAACAAAAAAAAAAAAGTTTATTAGTTTGAACATCCAATATGTTGTCTTTCAATTGAATATGGGTTGAAAATGATTTGCAAATCATTGTATTCCGTTTATATTTACATCTAACACAATTTTCCAAACTCATATGGAAACGGGGTTTATATACATATATGCATATATATATATATATATATATATATATATATATATATATATATACATATTAGGGCTGTGAATCTTTGGGTGTCCCATGATTCGATTCAATATCGATTCTTGGGTCCCGATTTGATTCAAAATAAAAAAAAAAATTCATTTCAACACGATTCTCGATTCAAAAACAATTTTTTTCCCGATTCAAAATGATTCTCTATTCATTCAATACATAGGATTTCAGCAGGATCAACCCCAGTCTGCTGACATGCTAGCAGAGTAGTAGATTTTTGTAAAGGACAATGTTTTATCAACTGATTGCAATAATGTAAATTTGTTTCACTATTAAATGAACCAAAAATATGACTTATTTTATCTTTATGAAAATATTGGACACAGTGTGTTGTCAAGCTTATGAGATGCGATGCAAGTGTAAGCCACTGTGACACTATTGTTCTTTTATTTTTAATTTTTATAAATGTCTAATGATAATGTCAGTGAGGGATTTTTAATCACTGCTATTTTGAAATGATAACTAATATTGATACTGTTGTTGATAATATACATTTTTGTTTCACTACTTTTGGTTTGTTCTGTGTCGTGTTTGTGTCTCCTCTCAATTGCTCTGTTTATTGCAGTTCTGAGTGTTGCTGGGTCAGGTTTGGTTTTGGAATTGGATTCCATTGTTCTGGTATTGCTGTGTATTGTTTTGTTGGATTGATGAATAAAAAAAAAAAGAAAAAAAAAGTTTTTTTTAAAAATGAGAATCGATTCTGAATCACTTACTCAGTGGCCTAGTGGTTAAAGTGTCCGCCCTGAGATCGGTAGGTTGTGAGTTCAAACCCCGGCCGAGTCATACCAAAGACTATAAAAAAAAATGGGACCCGTTGCCTCCCTGCTTGGCACTCAGCATTAATGGTTGGAAAAGGGGGTTAAATCACTATAAATGATTCCCGGGCGTGGCACCACTGCTGCCCACCGCTCCCCTCACTTCCCAGGGGGTGATCAAGGGGATGGGTCAAATGCAGAGGAAAAATTTCACCACACCTAGTGTGTGTGTGACAATCATTGGTACTTTAACTTTAACTTTATTGTGAGAATCGCAATTCGAATTCGAATAATGTCACACCGCGGTGAGGGAAGTCTTGTCTTGGTTTTTCTGTCTTGTGATTTACATGTTTTATTTTGAAAAGCAAATCCTCTTGTTTCAGATCACTGGCCCCTACTCTTGTGTCACCAGTCTGACGTCATCCCTAACCCTTAATTGTTTCCACCTGTTTCTCATTATCCTCATATCCTATTTAAGCTCATGCCTCCTCTTGTCCTGTGCAAGATCGTCTCGTGCTTACGTGTCTTTCTAGCGTCCATGCCCATGTCCATGTTGATATCCTCGTCTTGCCTTTTTCCTGGTTTTCCTCTTTGGATCGAGAAATCATTTTGAAGTAATTTTGAGTTTACTTTCTGCTCCTTTCGAGCGCCCTTTTGTTATCCTTCGTCCAACCTAATTGGTGAGTGTTTGTGTTTTTCTAAACTCCGTTTTTTGCCTCATTGATTGAGTGATTTTTTTGTTTATTCATATTTAGTGTACATATATAGTTCCTTTTGTTTTTTCCGTCTGTTGGAGCGCTTTATGTTATTGTTACATTTATTACGACTTTATTGTTCATTCTCTTGTTAGTTACTTCCTCCTTTTTTTTGGAGTGATTTTGATTTACCTTTTTCCAGAATTATTTTCCGCGTAATTATTGTTAATTCTTGCGAAATACTTTTTGCTCTGGAGGTAAAAAAGTCATTTAAAAATAAAAGCTTTATTTTGGAACTTCCTCTCTGCATCTGGGTCCTCTCCTTATTCCGAGTCCTGACAGTACGATCTGGCCAGTATGGACCCAGCAGAGACAGAACAGTTTTCCGCCGCTATCCAAGATCAAGAAACCCGCCTCTCTTGCCAAGAGGAATTCTAGACGGCCATGGCTGAACATATGGCTCGCTTAACCACACAACTGCAGGAGATGACTCTGCGACTTCCACAGCCTACCGCGCCGGCTCCTGTACCTGCCCACCCACTGTCTACGTCATTCGCTGGAGCCGGAAGTACACTGGCACCACCAACATCCTATTCAGGTGAAACGGGACAATGTAAAGTCTTCATTATAAACTGTTCTATTTACTTTGAGTTCAATCGTCACGCCTTTCCCACGGAGCGAGTGAAGATCGCCTTCATTATCTCACACTTGACCGGAGGAGCCAAGACCTGGGCAACCGCCGAGTGGGGCCGTAGTTCAGCTGTTTGCACCTCTCTCACCGAGTTTCAGAAAGCATTACGAATGACTTTCGACCCCGTTTCCGACCACCGAGAAAAGGCACAGGAGCTGAGCAGACTGAGGCAAGGCCGAGACAATGTTTGTGATTATGCCATTTGATTTCGCACGTTGTCGGCGGAGAGTGGATGAAACGACGCAGCGCTCTGACACTTTTTTGAAAGTGCTGTCCGCACCGATTCAAGATTCACTCGTTCCACTAGACTTACCTGCAAGATTGGACAAACTTATTGCGCTCGCCATCCGCACCGACCACAGGATTCAACAACTTAAGCGACATCAGAGTGGAAGAACCACAATTACGGGAGGCGGGGCATATTCCCAAACCCGTCAAGGACCGGACTTCTACCACACCTTTCCCGAACCGATTCGGCCAATTTTCCAGACGGAAAATGAAGTACCCATGCAGCTGGGAAGAGCACGGCTCACACAGGATGAACGTCAGAAGAGACAGCTAGAGGGAAGATGTTTTTACTGCGGGGAGCCGGGCCACCTCGTCGCCACCTGTCCAGTTAAAAGAACCACTGGAGTGAGTCAACAAGCCGTTTCGGCTCACATTACACGTACCCTCACCAAAATCCAGGTAAAACATCCCACTATCACAGACATGGGGGCGCTCATTGACTCAGGGGCCGACGAGAGTTTAATGGACAGGTTGCTGGCAGCTAAATTGGGAATTAAATCTGAACCATTAGCTCGACCCATCAGAGCTAGAGCTCTGGACGGGAAGGAACTTTTTGTCATAACCCACGCCACAGAACCCATCCACTTATGCATAAAAGACCATGAAGAAACTATCCGCTCATATCTGTTCAAAACCTCATCACACTCCTTGATTTTGGGACAACCATGGCTCTATCAACACAATCCACAGATTAATTGGAGAACAGGCGAAATTAAGGCATGGGGAAAAGACTGTAAAAATGACTGTTTAATCAGCTCTGCACAAGAAGGTGAAGCGCAACTCAACTTATTCTCTGCAAACCCCACAACAGAATCCGCGTACCCGGACCTGAACTCCGTACCCCCATGCTACCACCAGCTTCGGGAAGTCTTCAACAAGACCAAAGCCATGTCTCTTCCTCCACACCGACCACTGATCGTAGGATCCACCATACCCAAAGGTCGCTTTTATTCAGTGTCAAGTCCTGAGAGGTCGGCCATGAAGGAATACCTCACAGCCTCATCGAAAGCGGGGCTGATCCGCCCCGCCTCATCTCCAGCGGGAGCCGGATTCTTCTTTGTGGGCAAAAAGGATGAATCACTGAAGCCGTGCATCGATTACAGCCCACTCAACGACATCACCATAAAGAACCGGTACCCCCACCCTCTCATGACATCCGTTTTTGATCAACTCCAACAAGCAAAAATATTCACGAAACGTGATCTTTGTAATGCCTACCATCTGATCCGCATAAGGGAAGGAGATGAGTGGAAAACTGGGTTTATTACTCCCACAGGACATTATGAATATTTAGTCATGCCATTTGGACTCACCAATGCACCCGCAGTATTCCAAACCATGATTAACTATGTACTCAGATACTTTCTAGATCATTTTATATATGTATATCTTGATGACATTTTGATTTACTCACCTGACATTGAAACTCACAAGGTGCATGTAACTAGGGTTCTTAAAAGATTATTGGAAAACCAACTATATGTCAAAGCAGAAAAAAGTTAATTTCATGTTCACCCTATTTCATTTTTGGGTTTCATAGCAGTTCCAGGTAAAGTTCAGATGGACCTGGCTAAGTGTTGTTACTGACTGGCCCACTCCTGATAGTCGCAAGAAGGTCCTGCAGTTCTTAGGGTAAGCCAATTTCTCTCGACGATTTATTAGAGGTTTTAGTGCTATAGCTGCTCCTCTCCATGCTCTCACTTCTACACAGGTACAATTCCGATGAACTCCAGAAGCTGAAACAGCTTTCCAGAACCTCAAATAGCGCTTCACGTCAGCCCCAATCCTCACCATGCCAGACCCACATGGTCAGTTTGTGGTAAAGGTGGATGCCTCAAATGAAGGAGTCGGAGCCGTTTTGTCCCAACGCTCAGAGAAAGATGGCAAGATGCATCCCTGTGCTTTTCTGTCTAAATGCCTATCCGAAGCAGCGAGGAACTATGGCGTCGGTAACCGTGAGTTGCTAGCAGTCAAACTCGCCCTTGAGGAGTGGAGACACTGGCTTGAGGGGGCCGGTCTTCCGTTCATTGTCTGGACCAGTGGTTCTCAAATGGGGGTACGCGTACCCCTGAGGGTACTTGAAGGTATGCCAAGGAGTACGTGAGATTTAAAAAGAAAATAATTCTAAAAATAGGGACAATTCAAAAATCCTTTATGAATATATTTATTGACTAATACTTCAACAAAATATGAATGTATGTTCATAAACTGTGAAAAGAAATAGTTGAAGATATATGCAAAATGACAAATGCGATATGACAAAAATATTTTAAAATATAGCAGCAATTCATAAATCCTATATACAAATGTTTATTGAATAATACTTCAGTGAGATATGAATGTAAGTTCATAAACTGTGAAAAAATAATACAAGAAACCAACATTCAATGTTTACAGCTAAAATTTTTTGTGGATATGTTCCATAAATATTGATGTTAAAGATTTCTTTTTTTGTGAAGAAATGTTTGGAATAAAGTTCATGTATCCAGATGGATCTCTATTACAATCCCCAAAGAGGGCACTTTAAGTTGATGATTACTTCTATGTGTAGAAATCTTTATTTATAATTGAATCACTTGTTTATTTTTCAACAAGTGTTAAGTTATTTTTATATCTTTTTTTCCAAATAGTTCAAGAAAGACCGCTACAAATGAGCAATATTTTGCACTGTTATACAATTTAATAAATCAGAAACTGATGACATAGTGCTGTATTTTACTTCTTTATCTCTTTTTTCTCAACCAAAAATGCTTTGCTCTGATTAGGGGGTACTTGAAGTAAAAAAATGTTCACAGGGGGTACATCACTGAAAAAAGGTTGAGAACCACTGGTCTGGACAGACCATAAAAATTTGGAATATATAAAGAAAGCTAAGAGACTTAATTCTCGCCAGGCCAGGTGGGCAATCTTTTTTAACCGCTTCTCTTTTTCTCTCTTACAGGCCGGGGTCCCAAGACGTCAAGCCAGACATTCTGTCCCGACGCTTCGACCCCGAGCCTGTTGCCAAGGAACCAGAAAATATCCTTCCACTGGCCTGTGTGGTTGGATTGGTTACCTGGCAAGTAGAAGATGAGGTGAGGCAGGCAAATGGTGAAACCCCGCCACCTAGTGGTTGTCCAGGTAATCGCTTGTTTGTTCCAATTGGACTATGTTCACAGGTGATCCATTGGGCTCACACCTCTCTGCTTTCATGCCACCCGGGAGTGCGGAGAACGATGTCAGTCATCTCTCAGCGATTTTGGTGGCCATCCATGGAACCGGAGGTTAGGGAGTACATGGAGGCATGTTCGGTCTGCGCTCGAAACAAGACATCACCTGGCTCTCCTATGGGACTGTTGCAGCCACTACCAATTCCCTCCAGACCGTGGTACGACATCTCCATGGACTTCAGCACGGAGCTCCAGGTATCTCAAGGTAACACCACCATCCTGACAGTGGTGGATCGTTTCACTAAGATGGTGAGATTCATTGCCTTGCCTAAGCTTCCCTTTGCCAAGGAGATGGCAGAAATTATGATGAACAATGTTTATAAAATTCATGGCTTCCCAAAAGACATTGTCTCCGACCGGGGCCCCCAGTTTGTGTCACAGTTCTGGAGGGATTTCTGCAGGCTCATCGGAGCTAAGGCCAGCTTGACCTCAGTCTATCATCCAGAAGCCAACGGCCAGACCGAACGCCTCAACCAGCTACTGGAAACCCACTTCCGGTGCCTGGCATCCCAGAATCCCCCAACATGTAGCAAACACCTGGTCTGGGTCAAGTATGCACACAATGCACAACCTACATCTGCTACAGGATTTTCCCTATTCAAAACTGCTTATGGTTTCCAACCTCCAGTCTTTCCAGACAATGAACCGGAAGTATCGGTTCCCTCCACACATGCCTTGGTCCGACGCTGCTGCCGCATCTGGACAGCTGCTCGTCAGGTACTTATCCGACAAAGAGACCGGATGAAAATAACAGCAGATCCAAAGAGAAAACCCGCTCCTGCATATCGGCCTTGACAGAAAGTCTGGCTGTCTACTAAAGACATACGACTCAAAGTGCCCTCCAAGAAGTTAGCACCAAGGTTCGTGGGTCCATACTCTATCACCAAGGTCATCGGACCCTCTTCTGTAAGACTACGTCTGCCTCGGTCTCTGCGTGTATATCCAACATTCCACGTCAGTAGAGTGAAACATGTCAAGGAAAGTCCGCTGGTTCCGGCCACCACACCCCCTCCACCACCCGAGAAGATCGAGGGTGGACGTGTTTACAAGGTTAAGAAATTGTTAGCAGTTCGTAGCAGGGGCCGGGGCAAACAGTACCTTGTGGACTGGGAATGGTACGGACCGGAGGAAAGACAGTGGGTGCCTTCCCGGCATATTGTGCAACCTTCTCTTATTAAGGACTTTCACAATAACCATCCCGGACAGTCTGGGCCGTCAGGAGTCGGCCTTAAAGGGAATAATGTCACACCGCGGTGAGGGAAGTCTTGTCTTGGTTTTTCTGTCTTGTGATTTACATGTTTTATTTTGAAAAGCAAATCCTCTTGTTTCGGATCACGGGCCCTTCCTCTTGTGTCACAAGTCTGACGTCATCCCTGACCCTTGATTGTTTCCACTTGTTTCCCATTATCCTGATATCCGATTTAAGCTCATGCCTCCTCTTGTCCTGTCCCAGATCGTCTCGTGCTTACGTGTCTTTCTAGCGTCCATGCCCATGTCCATGTTGATATCCTTGTCTTGCCTTTTTCCTGGTTTTCCTCTTTGGATCGAGAAATCATTTTGTTGTAATTTTGACTTTACTTTTTCCTCCTTCGAGCGCCCTTTGTTTTCCTTCGTCCAACATAATTGGTGAGTTTTTGTGTTTTTCTAAATTTGCCTCATTGATTGATTGATTTTTTTTGTTTATTCATATTTAGTGTACATATATAGTTACTTTTGTTTTTTCCTCCTGTTTGAGCGCTTTATGTTATTTTTACATTTAATACGACTTTATTGTTAGTTCGTTCTCTTGTTAGTTACTTCCTCCTATTTTTTTGAGTGATTTTGATTTACCTTTTTCCGGAATTATTTTCCGCGTAATTATTGTTAATTCTTGCGAAATACTTTTTGCTCTGGAGGTAAAAAAGTCATTTCAAAATAAAAGCTTTATTTTGGAACTTCCTCTCTGCATTTGGGTCCACTCCTTATTCCGAGTCGTGGCAAATACATTTTTTCCCACACCCCTAATACATATATATATATATATATATATATATATATATATATATATATATATATATATATATATATATATATATATATATATATATATATATATATATATATATATATATATATATATATATATATATATAAATGATAAATGGGTTGTACTTGTATAGCGCTTTTCTACCTTCAAGGTACTCAAAGCGCTTTGACACTACTTCCACATTTACCCATTCACACACACATTCACACACTGATGGAGGGAGCTGCCATGCAAGGCGCTAACCAGCACCCATCAGGAGCAAGGGCGAGGTGTCTTGCTCAGGACACAACGGACGCGACGAGGTTGGTACTAGGTGGGATTTGAACCAGGGACCCTCGGGTTACGCACGGCCACTCTCCCACTGCGCCACGCCGATTTTTATTAAACAAATGTTTATACATATATATATATATATATATATATATATATATATATATATATATATATATATATATATATATATATATATATATATATATATATATATATATATATATAAACATTTGTTTAATAAAAATCCACCCAAAATTTTAATACAGTGGCTGGACAGGACAGATAAAACATTTGTTATTGATATCTCCATAAAGATCACGTTTCATTTGAAAATCTTTTTTTTTGACATTGCTAATACATGACATATTTACAGTTTCTCATTACAGCCTTATTGCAAATTTTTAACGCATTTGTTTTTACTCAATCTGTAACACAAGAAGTCGATGAATAAAATAATAGAGTTTGTCAGTAAATACATGAAGTTATCGTAAATCAAACGTTAATTAAGTTGTGATTCATATAGTGACATAAATAATATTATCACATTTTTCAACAACATTTAAAATGTTGATCAGGATTCTTTTTCCTTGTGCAGTTTCTTAAAGTGGATCATTTTTTAACTTCGACATCTTTGCTTCATCCAATCCATAATTTATTTCCACACATGTATATGCTACACGTCTTGACATAGCATAGGTCTTATTTGTCTGACCTCCACATTGCTTGTGCCGTTTTTGATTTTGCTTTGTTGGCTTTTTGTGTGTCCAATTTATTAGATGTATTAGATATATCATTGAGTTGAACTTTACGATTTCCAAAGGCTAATTCTGGAGATTAATTTGTCTCTTCATTACGAAAGCTTTTTTTTGACACTAAATTTTTTGCATTTGAATTTTGTGAATGTAATTTTTTTCACCTTCCGACCCACTTCATCATAATGGGGGGGCAGAGCTTTCAGTCACTCTGCTCCCAAACTCGGAACCTCTCCCATCTGACAGCCGCAATATTGACTTGCTTTGTACATTCAAATCACGACTCCAAACAGACTTGCTCAGAATTGCATACTCACCGTAATTGCCTTTACAACAGGGGTGGCCAAACCTTTTGACTTGGGGGCCGCATTGGGCTAAAAAAAATTGGTCAATCACTGATATAGCCACTACATATAGTTTGTATATGTATATTTATTACATTAATTTATAATTGGTTATTAAACGTATATGAAAGTTTGTCTCCTACCTTGTTACTTCCGTGACAAACACCTTAAAGTTTTGTAATCAATCAGAAAAATCGAGCAGCTAAAATGCGCCAAACATGGTTAAGTGTGGAGAGTGTTTTGCATTTCCCCAATCATGCTTTGTAATGGATTTAAATGGGTGTAATTTTTTATTGTATGTTTTATTTGATTTTTTTATGGTAAATGGACATTTTGATAATATCCACAAAGTTCAGAGACCGTGTCTGTTGACATTTTGTGTTGGTTGGATTTTTTTGTGTGCAACATGACTAGGGAAGGTTGTTTGCATTGGGTCATATGTTTAAATGCTGCACATAATAAAATTTTAGATGAAAGTTAGGGTTCTTAACCTGAAAAACTTATGTTGTCCACTGTGAGGTGGCATTGTTGGACTTTAAAAATTAATGCAATCTCCCTGAGGGTAAGATCCCGTATTAATTTCATGACTTCTGCGGGGCCACTTTGAGCCTGCGGGCTGTAGTTTGAAGACCGCTGCTCTACGCTGTCTTTTGTTCGATTCATGTTGATTTGATCCTTTGTTGTGTTATCATTGACTTTTGAATTATTTGTAAAGTGTCCTTGGATTATTTCAAATTCGCTTATGAATTAAATGTACTTTTATTATTATTATCATTATTCGGTAAAGAACGTGCAAACAAACGTTTCAAGTTCAAATTTTTCTAAGGTTATATTTATCTTGTTGTACATTCTTGGGTAGCAGCTTGTAGTTTGCTTTGTGCATCATTTTATCGGTTTTCCTATCAAATCGTTGAATTTCAAATGTTTTGATACTATAAATACAAGGGTGTGAGTGTTCTCTATATCCAACATTATAAATTAGTCTGATTGACCTTTTTTGCCATATTACTGCACAATAACTCAGATATGCACAACAGCATGTACAAGTGAAATTTGTACATCATTTATCTAATTTTTGCGTTTCTTTCATCACCTCATCCTTCTTCCAAAATGTTGGTGCTGTGTGTGAATGCTTTGATGACTTATGACGTCTGTGTTGAGTGAAGTGTTTGAAACTAGGTTTTGCCAGTATCCAGTTGGAGCGAACCATTTTGATTTTGGATGGGGGGTGGAGGTCGTTTTATTTTCATTCAAGCAACTTTATTTTTAACATTTTTCTAACTTAGATATATTGTTGCTTGACACCTTCAGCAACTGTAACAAAGGTGTCTACATTCTGTCCCGTGCTGATGGGAAACTCTTCAACCCGCAAAGACTACAGGCCAAAACCAAAGTGTTTGAGGCCACAATACGTAACTTCCAATTCGCGGATGACTGTGCATTCCTTGAAGACATACAGTTCTTGGCGGATCGCTTTGCAGCTGCCTGCAGGCGGTTGGGACCGCCAACCAGTCTTAGAAAGCCTGAAGCCATAGTTCAGCTCTCACTGTTACAGGCTACTAATGGACCACCGCCTCCTCATAGCATCATCAACAACACAGAGATCAAAACTGTGGAAAAGTTCTGTTACTTGCAACGGATCCTTAGGTGCTGAAATGACGCAGCACATTGGAAAGGCAAGCGCGGGCTACGGCCTACCGTCATATAGACTTTGGCAGATCCACGGCATCCGTCTCTTCACCAAGATTTCCGTGTACAGAGCCGTGGTCCTGAGTGCACTCCTCTACTGTTGTGAGCCGTGGACCACCTACCGCAGACACATCAAACTGCTGGAGCACTTTCACCAGGGTTGTCCGCGGAGGATCTGCAACATGTAGTGGCAAGACAGAGTGTCTAAAAGTGTGGCCTCCCCAGCTTCAAGTGCTTTCTGCGACGGACAGGACATATTATCCGCATGGAAGACGACAGTATTCCAAAGATGCAACTGAATGGACAGTTGAAGCAGGGGTACCGTTGTCAGGGGATGACCTCTCAAGGAGGTACAAAGACATTCTGAAAGCAAACCTTAGGATTTGCAACTTTAATGTAAACCCTTGGGAAGCAACAGCCCATGACAGAGCTATTTAGAGGCACCAGTGTGCAAAAGGCATAAAATATTTTGATACAAAGAGAGCTTTTAAGTCAAAGAACAAGAGACTAGAGTTCCACTTTGAGTTCCGTTCTTTGGAGCAGCTGTGGCCGATTGTGTGCATCACGAATTGGTCTTCACTCTCACATGAGGACCCACCTCAGCAAATGACCTGTCTGCCTGCTCATCTGTCGCATCGGCAGTAGATTCCATCCATCCATTTTCTACGGTTTCTCCCTCTCTCGGCGGGTGGCTGGATCCTATCCCAACTGAATTCGGGCGCGAGACGGGGCATCTCATTGCAGGGCCAACACAGATAGACAGACAACATTCACACTCACATTTGCACAAAAGGGCCAACCAACCTATCCCCAGGTGCATGTCTTTTTGAGGTGAAACCACACAATCATGGGGAGATCATCTGCACATAGAAAGGCCCAAAGCCTGTGGATCGAACCCAGGACGTTCTTATTGTGAGGCACACGCACTAACCCCTGTTCCATCGTGCAGTAAATTCCATATATGACAGAAACCGAAAGAAATCTTCAAACTATCCAAGAACCTAGGTGACCCCCCTGCTTGGTACAAAATCCCCACTGTACCCCTCCACTGGGGGGAGCTCAAGGAACCATTAATTAACCTGCAAAAAACTCTTGTGGATGCCAGTGTTCTGTTCTACATGGTAGTGTGCTGGGGGGGGGCAGTACATGTAAGAAGGACAGCTCCAGACTTGAGAAACTGATAAGGCGGGCCGGTTCTATGATCGGAATGAAACTGGACTCACTGGTGACGGTGGCAGAGAAGAGGACTGTGGACCAACTAGTGAGCATCCTGGATGATGCCAGTCACCCTCTGCATAGCGTTATCAGTAGCCAGAGGAGCCTGTTCAGTGCTAGACTGCTTCATCCCAAGTGCAGGACTAATAGACTCAAAAACTCCTTTGTCCCACACGCTATTAGACTGTACAACTCCTCTCTGAGGCAGGGGGCGGGGGGTACTAGGATGACAGGGGATGCAAAACAATAACAGTGCAATACTTTTTCATAACATGGTCACTACTGCCTAGTTTCCCTTATCATATTCTTATTTTACTGTTATATTTTAATTCTCATTGTTGCTTCTTATTTGAATTCTTATTGTAAAATCTATCTATCTATCTATCTATCTATCCATCTATCCATCTATCTATCCATCTATCCATCTATCTATCTATCTATCTATCCATCTATCTATCTATCTATCTATCTACATGTGTTTTCGCAGGGACTGATTTCCTGACAGTTTTTAGTGGAAGTAGAATGACTTTAGTGGTTCAGGAAATGCTGCTTGTCCAAAAGTCTGATGCACTGCTGACAGTTTGCTAAGAAGCTCCACGTTGAAAACTTCTTCCACATTAGCATAAGTGATTGATTAGTAAAAAAACGACGAGGATGCGGCGGCGTTTTAGAGGAGGAGGGCCGTTGCAGGCGACGCTCCAAGCAAGGAAGCCCGACTCGACTTGGGATGCGCGACATGCGCGACAACTCTGACCCCCCGCGGTGTCGCTGCAGTTTGATTTAGGATGAAACCGCTCGTGCATACAGCCATAAAACACAAACGGGCTCCTCCAGACTGGGCCTGTTTACTAGCCATCTTCCTCGCATCCTTAATGTGAGACCTCTGCTTGGTCGCACACAGCGGAGCAACCTGGCGTGCCTGCCTGTTTCTGCACCTAAATGTGTGTGGAAGACGCACAAGTCTGCTTCTGAGAGAGCTTGGCGTGTTTGCTGTCTCCTCGCAGTGGGACGTTTATCGCTAAAGCATGCAGGAAATCACTTGATGAAGTCATTATTTAGTGCTGGCAGTCCAGTCCACCTCCTTTAGGCAATCTGCCGCCAAACACTTCACCTTCTGACCTGTGAGGAGAAGTAAGAGCTCTTCATTTTGAAGTAAACAAAGCAGCGCTGGCTGTCTGTTCTCTCCTGGCTTCCACTAGCATTAGAGTAAATAGGTAATTAATCTGAGCCTGAAGGGGGCTGAGCGGCTGCACGCGGCGGGCCCGCGGGCTCGCTGCCGGCGTAGTCGCCAGGCAGAGGATAAAACAAGGTCTGCAGCCTCAAACAAACAAACAAACATCAGTCTTGCTTTGCTTGACTTTTCTTTGTTTGTTAACAATGATACTTGAGCTTGTTTGGTGTTCTTATGCTAGCTCAACATCTCCATATCTCACCTGCAGCGATGGAGGCCAGGCGGACGTAGCCGGACCCTCTCTCCTCAGGCTCGTACGGGAAGTCCTCTACCAGGTGGAGACCTGTAAGTACACACACGCACGCACGCACACACACACACACACACACACACACACACACACACACACACACACATCACACGTCAACATTAGGCACTTTCTTAGAGCGTTTCTTAGTTATGAAGGCACTTTCTGTTTTAGACACCTCCGTGTGTGTGCAGTATCTTCACATCTACCACTGTGCTAAGAGAGCACAGTCTGTAGCTCAGGGCTAATGAACTACATAATGAAGAGGGCCGCAGTTTCAAAAGTCCAAGGGCTCAGGGTGGGTAGACATCAAAATGTGGATGTTTCTTTAGAAAGTCCCTATCGAGGTTACATTTCTTTGAGACTTGGTTTACTTAATTACAAAGTAAACCCTTCAGCTTTCACATTCTTTATTCTGCCCTCGCTACTCGATCCCATGTGCAACTAGACTGATAGTTAACAGAATGAAGCAGGGGTCGGCAACCCGCGGCTCCGGAGCCGCATGCAGCTCTTTGATCACTCTGATTTGGCTCAGTTGCATACTTGCCGACCCCCCCATATTTCCGGATTTCAGTGCCTCTCCCAGAAAACCCCTAGGGTAATCGCTCTCTGATTTTCTGCCGGACAACAATTTTTAGAGTATGCCATGATTTAATTTAATTTTTATTAAGGATCCCCATTAGCTGGTTGCCACAACAACCCACTAGTCTTCCTGGGGTCCACAGCTCA
This sequence comes from Nerophis ophidion, assembly GCF_033978795.1. Taxonomy (NCBI): domain Eukaryota; kingdom Metazoa; phylum Chordata; class Actinopteri; order Syngnathiformes; family Syngnathidae; genus Nerophis; species Nerophis ophidion. The sequence continues at coordinate 39,936 of NC_084632.1, forward strand.
ATACAATTACAAGTAAAAGCATATAATTATAACTACACAATACAGATAAAAAAATAAAAAATAAAAGCATCAATAAGAAAACAGGCAAACAATTTACAGTCACAGAATAATAATGACCATATAAATATAACTACACAATATAAAACTGAACATACAAAATCATCAACGAGCAAACAAATTTAAAAACTTAGATAAAATATTACTTTCATTTTAAAAACCTGTTTACTTTCAATGCTGGTGAGAATTTGAGGCAGGTTATTTCAGAGCGATACAGATCTATAAATAAAAGATTTCCGCAAAGCATTCTTCCTGGGACGATGGAGTACAAAATGCCCCTCACTGGACGCCCTGGTATTATGATTATGCATAGTGCTACTGTGAACTATTTGGGCAATGCCTTTACCGACCCCTAGGACATGTTTTCTCCATGCTATCTGCATGCCGGCCGGTCACATGTAGTTTGCGCCCTCTGTTGACGCACTTGAGTGACTGCATACTTGCTCAACACCCATACAGGTTACACTGAGGGTTGTGATATAAACAACTTTAACACTCTTACTAATATGCGCCACACTGTGAAGCCACACCAAACAAGAATGACAAACACATTTCGGGAGAACATCCGCACTGTAACACAACATAAACACCCCGCCAACCTCAAACCCCGGGGGGTTTGGTAGTAGGGGGCGTATAATGTAGCCCGGAAGAGTTAGTGCTGCATGGGATTCTGGGTATTTGTTCTGTTGTGTTTATATTGTGTTACGGTGTGGATGTTCTCCCGAAATGTGTTTCTCAATATTATTTGGTGTGGGTTCACAGTGTGGCGCATATTAGTAAGAGTGTTAAAGTTGTTTAAACCGGCACCCTTGGTGTGACCTGTATGGCTGTTGAACAAGTATGCATTGCAGTCGCTTATATATGTCAATTGAAGCCACATACAACATGTAACGCAGTTGGCAAGCAGTATGTACAGATTGTAGACGCCATCGAAGGCAGTGCCGTCATGGTAGGCCCTCATTATTGTTGTGTGAGTGAAAATCAGCAGACATTCGAGAGAATGTTTGTTCTGCAATTTGGGAGGGTTGGCAAGTGATCCAGAGTCGGGACCCAGGATGGATCGCTTGCCTGTGTATCGGTTGGGGACATCTCTACGCTGCTGATCCGACTCCGCTTGGGATGGTTTCCTGTGGATGGGACTCTCGCTGCTGTCTTGGATCCGCTTTGAACTGAACTCTCGCGGCTGTGTTGGATCCACTGTGGATTGAACTTTCACAGTATCATGTTAGACCCGCTCGACATCCATTGCTTTCGGTCCCCTAGAGGGTCCTCTCCAAGGTTCTCATAGTCATCATTGTCACCGACGTCCCACTGGGTGTGAGTTCTCCTTGCCCACTGGGTATGAGTTTTCCTTGCCCTTATGTGGGCTTTTCCGAGGATGTCGTAGTGGTTTGTGCAGCCCTTTGAGACATTTGTGATTTAGGGCTATATAAATAAACATTGATTGATTGATTGAATACTTGTAATAGTTTTGTAGAGCTGTGCGATATAGTGAATACATTTATTATTTTCTAATGCTAATTGCTAGCATACCCTATATCCCAAGCAAACATTTTCTTAGCCCTTTCCCTACTGCACGATGCTTTCAACAAGAAGATGCAGGCCCATCCAGAAGGAGCCTGGGGACTTTAACAAACGCTACTTGAAGAATGTACTTCCCAGTTTTGTGCAATACGTACAGTGAGGTGAGAATAATTCTGTTTACTTAAAGACTGTTCCTCTCCCACATTTGAGCACGTCTGACTACTCTTGGAGAAGAGAATACCACCTACAGAGAGAAAATAAAGGCGCTGGCAGGGTGGTGCACCAAGAACAACCTGAGGCGGAACCCCGCAAAGACCAAGGAGATGGTCATTGATTTTAGGAGGAACTTCCTTAAGTCCCTCGAAACCTACATCTCAGAGGACCTCATATGGACTGCGTATGCAGCGGAGGAACCAACTTGAGGAGGAAACTGCAGATATCTTTTAATCGGGCCACAATAGAGCCAGTGCTGAAGTACTGCATAACTGTGCCGCATGCTCTGCTCAAACGGAAGGCCATGCAGTGGGTTACCAGGACAGCGGAGAAAATTATCGTCCGCCCTCTGCCTTCAATGCTCGGACTCGCTGCCTCGGCAGAGGAAAGACTACCCTGGCACAATTCTCACCCTTGTTAGCACATATCATATCATCGCCGGTCACTCAAACGAGTTTGACGATCCTCCTGGTAGGGGTGTACCCCTTTATAGAGGATGCCTGTGCGTGACTTTGTTTAACGTGGGGAGACTGGTGCACAGACAGTCACCACACGATCCTTGACAGAATCGGGTCAGGGTCCAGTGGCATGAAGTCCAAAACGACTGGGGACCCTTTTCTGCTGCAGCCTTCTGCCGCCATCGCGGCCGTTGTGGTAGTTCTTAAACCTACCGTCTTCCGCCTGCCACCCCGTTGAGGTCTTCACCGTATCCCTGAGTAGGGGGCAGTCAGGTACTAGGCCTTTGCCAAGGGCCACCTGGTGTAACAGTAATAAAGGGGTTAACCTCCTAGTGCCCCAAGACCCTGTAGAGGAGCCTCCACTGCCGGATGCACTTTAACATCATGCCCAGGACAATGTTAGCACATGCTCAACCCGCTGCCATCAGGGAAGAGATTGCCATCACATGTCGAGCAGGATGAACACAGTTAAAAACAGTTTTACCCGTGGGCCAGAAGGATATTGAATCTGTTCCAATAGCTAACACTGTTTTTAATTTTTGCACTATTCTTCGTACTCATATTTGTTGTTAACATATTATTTATTGGGCTTCACAATGGCAGAGGGGTTAGTGCATCTGCCTCACAATACGAAGGTCCTGAGTAGTCTGGGGTTCAATCCCGGGCTCGGGATCTTTCTGTGTGGAGTTTGCATGTCCTCCCCGTGAATGCGTGGGTTCCCTCCGGGTACTCCGGCTCCCTCCCACTTCCAAAGACATGCACCTGGGGATAGGTTGATTGGCAACACTAAAAATTGGCCCTAGTGTGTGAATGTGAGTGCAAATGTTGTCTGTCTATCCGTGTTGGCCCTGTGATGATGTGGCAACTTGTCCAGGGTGTACGCCACCTTCCGCCCGATTGTAGCTGAGATAGGCACCAGCGACCCCAAAGGGAATAAGCGGTAGGAAATGGATGGATGGATGGATGGATATTATTAATTGTTTGTCTTGTACTTTAACAAAGATGCCACATGTATTTTCATTCCGCTCCCATGTTTAATTTGATTTAATCCCATGTTTAATGTTTAATACATTGGATGAAATTCATATTGATCTTATTATTATATTCCTGCATGCTAACTATTTCATAGTTATTATAGTACATCATGAAGTATACCTGTAAATACTTAGTTTTTAACACAATATAGTCCTGATTTGAAGGTGTGAGGTATTTACGAGCGGCAGTACTCCACAGTCATCAAGATAAACCAGCAGAGGAGCCGTTACTACAGAAACCTGAGTCCAATAACACAAGGATAACCCCTGCTTTTTAGAGTATATCTTTAGGAAAAGAGTCATGAGGGTAACAATGCCTTCTTTTCTGAGATGGCTACTGGAATTGGAATTCTTTGATTCAAACAATCACATGTGAAAAAAATGTAATTTAAAATTTACTCAAAATATATATAAAATATTATTAGTGATATTAATTATGAAATTTATTTATATATATATATATATATATATATATATATATATATATATATATATATATATATATATATATATATATATATATATATATGTATATGTATACACCGTATTTCCTTGAATTTCCGCCGGGGCGCTAATCAATTTAAAACCTCTTCTCACTCCTGCGCTTACCAAAGGCATGCAGTAAAAATTTGAGTGTGATGTAAGCTTGGACCTTAAATCCTACTGAATAGCTCTCAATCTTCTTCTCTTAATGCGATTTCAAATGACCTGGTATTGAAATCAGCCTCCTCCATTTTGAAAATGATGACAGGGGAAGTGTCACTCGTGACGTCCCGAGTTTGAGCAGGCGGTAATACTAAGCATGCGCTAATTATTTTGTGAAGCGAGTTCGCCCGGCAGTAATTCAAGGCAGGCGCATACTATATGCCCTGCGGCAATTCAAGGAAATACGGTGTAACTTCCTCCACATAGCACTGACACAATGGCTTTCTTGAACTGATTTATTGAAGGCTTCCTTTCCCTTCAATTCACCGTGAAAACTGAAATAAAATAAAGCATGTTACAAACGTAAAAATAACAACATGCACAGCATGTGAATCAAACATTTCACCGAAGTAAAACACAAACAGAAATGACAAACAAATACCTCGTTGGCATGCATGCTTCTTTTAGGAGGAAATTGTGATCTTCTGGCTCTTATAGCCCAAACGCTGAAAGTCCTTGTGACACTTTTTCGTCCTTGTTACGATCAGTCGCTCTCTTTCTCCCTTCTCATTGCATCAAAAAAATGTTCACTCATACCGGGAAGCAGCTTCCTTATATCCGTTCACAGACCAATCGAGACACTTCAAAACAAAAGCATGCCCACAAACCCAACAAAAAGGCATGAAATTACATTTTTAACCATAGTAACATAAATAAAGCCTTCTTATGAACTTTTGTACATTTTGATTTAAATTCCCTTTTATGAACTTAACTTATTCTGTTTTTTAGAGAAATAAAACAAATTATAATAATGTCACGGCTGTAAATCTGGTTTTATGATTGATCATGTTTTGTTTTATTTTCTGGACTCTTATTCTGTTTTGTCACTTACTGGTTTGTTTTTGTTACCATGACAACTCATTGATTTTCACCTTGCCCTCCTAGTCACGCCCCTGCCCTCAGTCCCGCACCTGTTCCTAATTATCACAGCCACTACTTAAGTTATTTTCTTTCTGTCCATCAGTCTCGGAACATTAACTTTCATTGCCTTTCATACTTCATGCCATGCTTTTCGATTCATCCACGCCAAGTAAGTTTTTGTTTGTATGTATGTCTTTGATAGTATATTTTGTTTGTTTGTAGATAGTATTGCCATTGTGCTGTTTTTGTTCTAAGTTTTAGTATAGATTAGTATCCGCCATCGAGCGCGCTTTTTGTTTTGCCTTTTTTTTGTATTTTGAGTATTAATAAAAACAAACATGTACCTTAATTCACGCTTGGCTCGTCCTGTAATCCCTCTGCGTCGAAGGAGCACACACAATCCATGTCCAGGTCTGACAAATAATTATTAGTCGCAACAGTTACATACGGTATACATATATACATAGTATTATAATATTTATGTAAATTGTATTATTGTTATTATCAAATTAATAAATAAATATCAAAATTAAATATATTACTACAAATTAGGCATTATAAAAAACTATTGAATCATACCTAAAGTGGGACGAATGAAAACAAAGTGGTATAAAAAAATTAATTCATTGTATTATTATAACACGCCAAGGGCCAATAATGAGTCCAGTTGCAGGCAAAAATGGCACCTTAGACACCCGTGAAGTACGTTAGACCAAAGTGGTGTTGTGATGTGAAGTTAATCATGGAGGTGTGTGAAGCAGCAGAGTCCAGTCTATGAGGCGTTGAGCTAACTAATAAAGTCAGCTTTACAAGAGTGTGTTTGTGTGGGGGGTCTGGGGGACTGAACAGGTGGCCATCATTCAAGGTGAAATAAAATGACTTTGCCAGCTAAGCCATTTTATTTCACTCCATCTGCATCACTTGTTATCATTGTGCCTACGAAGGCTGCTGATGAATGGCAGCCTCAATGAACCCCCCCCCCCCCTCCACACACGCACGCACGCACACACACACACACACACACACACACCACACACACACACACACACACACACACACACACACACACACACACACACACACACACACACACACACACACACGCACACACACACGCACACCAGCCTCAGCCTCCCACACAGTTCAGCTATTTGCACTCAGCGCAACCATGGCCTTTTATTCCAGTGTGCCGCCACCCCCGCCCACCTCTCACGGCTGTTTGATAAACTTTCCTTCAAACGTCAGCAGAAAGTCAACAATTATCGATGAATACTTTTTTTTTTTCCTTCTTTACATCACTCCACTGGCAGGAAAATTAGGTGTTTTTCTTTTTCTCTCGCTCTCCACGCAATCAAACGTTTATTGCAGAAGAAATAAAAACGGAGCTCTAAACAATTAAACATTGATGGAATAAGGACACAAAAAGTGGCTGCCGGAGGCTCTGAGTTAAACGTTTTAAGATTGAAATACACAAGCTAAGTGTGAGAAAAGGGATTTGCTGCAGAGAAATATGAGCTTGTCAACGTGTAAATGGAACCCAGTGGTGAGAAAACACAACCGTTCAAAGTTCCTAGGTTATTAACCTTCTCACTTTACCAGTAGGCGGGAACTTATAATGACCTGAAATCTCACGAACATGTTCTCTCTATGTTGGATCTGGAAGTCATTTACCATTATATCAATTACTTTTTGGATCATCAATTGAAAACTAATTATGGCCCATTCACTGCTGCTTAGCAGCATGTGAATGGGCGCTTGCATTGCAAGAAGACCATATTATTATTGCTCATACGTCACAGTTTATTATTATAGTTCCGCACATGTTATACCGTCAGAAATGTCCCGTTCGCGCGGACGGGTGTACTTCAAATTGGGAACATTTTGTGTTACCATGGCGACACTATTCCGAAAAATAATTGCTCTGGGCCCATTGAATAGGTACGCAACCTTTATAATGGCGGATATTGCCAGCAGAATGCTCAAAACTGCTCAGCCATACTTTCACGTAGCTCGGTGCTTAACGTCTCATTTTGTTCACACACTTGTCTAATTTAAAGGGGAATATTATCACAATTTCAGAGAGGTTAAAACCAATAAAAATCAGTTCCCAGTGGCTTATTTTATTTTTCGAAGTTATAAAAAAAATGTTACCCATCATGGAATATCCCGAAAAAAGGCGTTAAAGTGCCTGATTTTTGCTATCTGTATATCCACCCGTCCATTTGCCTGTAACCTCACTGCGTGACACCAAAACAAACAAACATGGCAGATAGAACAGAAAGATATAGCGACATTAGCTCGGATTCAGACTCGGATTTCAGGGGCTTAAGCGATTCAACAGATTATGCATGTATTGAAACGGATGGTTGGAGTGTGTAGGCAGATGGCGAAAACGAATTTGAAGAAGAAACTGAAGCTATTGAGCCATATCACGACAGACAAAGGCAACGAGGACGAATTTGACCATCGCCTTTTGACCAACGATTGCATCTTTTGACCACTGGAGCAACTTAAATCCGTCGATTGGTAAGTGTTTGTTTGGCTTTAAATGTGGGGGAAAGGCTGGATGAAAATATAGCTACAAATGAGGCATAATGACAGCTAGCCTAAATAGCATGTTAGCATCGATTAGCTGGCATTCATGCTGTGACCAAATATGTCTGATTAACACATAAATCAAAAACATCAACAAGACTCACCTTTGTGATTTCGTTGACTTTATCGTTGGAAATGCATCTGCTTTGAGTGTCGCAGGATATCCACACATCGCTGTGCCATCTAGTATCGCTATCGTCGGTAAAATGTGCAGAACAAACGAGGGACTTTCGCATCTTTTGACCACTGGTGTACTTGAATCCGTCGATTGGTATGTGTTTGTTTGGCATTAAATGTGGGTGAAGGGAAATGCTGGATGCAAATTTAGCTACAAATGAGGCATAATGATGCAATATGTTTCTACAGCTAGCCTAAATAGCATGTTAGCATCGATTATCATGCCGTGACCATTGGTATGTCTGATTAGCACACTCCAGGTAACTCAACCTGAATACGTCCCTGATCGGGTCGTTACACCCACCCTACAACACACCGACGAGGCATGATGTCTCCAAGGTACGGAAAACAGTCGAAAAAACGGAAAATAACAGAGCTGATTTGGTGTGTGTAATGTGTTTGAGAAAATGGCGGGTCGCTTCCCGTTGTAACGTCACGGGTGAAAGGTCATCGCTCCGACAGCGAACAATTGAAAGGCGTTTCAATCGCCAAATTCACCCTTTTAGTGTTCGGAAATCGGTTAAAAAAACATATGGTCTTTTTTCTGCAACATCAAGATATATGTTGACGCTTACATAGGTCTGGTGATAATGTTCCCCTTTAACCCTGGGTAAAAAGTTTTTACGTTTGGTTTTGGCTGGATGGCCATCAAAAGGAAGCGAGCGCCATCTGGGTTCCTCCTTTAAGGCGTCCACCCTAATTTACTAGAGCGTGGAAGCCCTAAAAATACGCTTTTCTTTTGGTGAACAACCTGTCCTCACGGCCACATCTTCTATCCTACTGTCATGTGTGAAAAACCTTCTCAGAAAATGTCCCTTTTGTGGAGGTCATGTGTCCAATTTCGCTTCTGTTGGCCCTCAAAGCCAAGAAAGTCAGCTGAATCTCTCATTGACTCCAATGTTAGATGGCAGCGTGAAAAAAAACAACATAAAAATTCTAACCCTAACCAACTTTTTTCTCGACAGCAGAATCTTTTTTTAAAACTCAATTATTTGCGCTGGGATTTAACACAAGCTGAGCTGGACATATGTACGACCAATTTTAGCTACTCTAACTGTAAATATATATGTATATATATATATATATCTATATATATATATATATATATAGATATATATATAGATATATATATATATCTATATCTATATAGATATGTATATATATATATACATATATATATATGTATATATATATAGTATTTATTGTGAATTTTTTTAATCTTATTTTATTATTTTTAACCTTTTTTTCTCACTATTTTCCCGAATTTTCATTTAGTTTTATTTATGGAATGTTTTGTGCGTATTGTTATATTGACTATTATTTTTAATATTTTACCTTTCTGTTTTAATTTGTACAGCACTTTGGGACAGTAGTCTGTTTTACAAATGTGCTATGTAAATAAATCTATCTTGACCTTGACATCCAAATACCACGTGCAACACAACATAAGCAAACTATAGAATTAGAAGTAGGCATGTTATGTAGGGGACTAAAAAAAATGTATTCACATCCGAATCCATCCAACCTAATCCAAACAGATTCCTAAATTTATAAAATCAAATTAAAAAGAAAAAATAATATGACAGTTTTAAAAAAAAATAATAAACAGTTTTTAAAAAGACGTTTCTAGAGGTGTGAGAAATGGAGAATGCACAAAGAAGGTGTAGAGAATACTAATTAACACTCCAACCACAACAGGCAGTGAGAAGTGTGAGTGGAGCCAAAGCAGACTTGTACGTGACTGGAAGGGTGAAACGTCAGGAATCTCCTGGCAACCATAAGGAGCATTTCTAACTTGTAACCTGTTTTGAAAAAGTTTCATCATAATTATTCCACCAAATAGTACATTGGGAGAATCGGTTTGAATTAAGAATCGATTCTGAATCAAATTGTTATGCGCCCAAACATGTGATCTACCAAGACTGCGTGTGCAATTGAAAAGCGGTGCAGACCGCCTTATGTTTTTGCATGTATTATGTGGCTTTCTGTTGTGATGCGCTTCCCGGATAACATCTTTTCCCGGATCACGTCTTTTGTCTGTTTTTTGAGTCCTTTTGGGTTTTTTGATTGTTTGGACTCTTCCGGTGCTAAGTTTGAGTGTGCACTTCCTGTTTTTGGTTACCATGGTTTCTGATTTGTCCCAGCTGCTATGTCTTTTACGCACACCTGATGGCAATTGTTACGTTAGTATTAAAGCCTGCATTCTTCCTCAGTTTGTCCTTGGTTCGTCATTTGCTATATGTAACATTCACATTTTGGTTTATCTAAGTCCTTGTTTTTTTAGCTAAGTCTCGTCTTAGCTTCCGGGCGTTCGGCACGCTCTTTTTGGACTCTCTGCTAATTTTAGCATTAGCTTCCCGTGCGTAAGCACGCCGTTTCTTTTCTGTTTTGTAAAAGTGTTCATTTACCTTTTTGTATATTAAAATCAGCTCTTACCTTCTATCCTGCCTGTCTGGTCCTGCTGCATCTGGGGGTGACACCTTTGCGCATCACTATGTGTTCCGAACGTGATGCGACGAACCAAGCATCTCATCACCTTGCATGGGACATGGAGTCTCCGCCGCGCAAAGACGCGCCGCTCTCGACGACTCCTTCCGCGGACAACAACACATCCACTCCAACCCAGTTTTCCTGACCCATTGCAAATAACCTTCTCTAGACGTGGTAAAAAAAATAAAAAAATCCAGTCAACACAAAGTGTCAATTTGATTCGATTTGATTCGAGTATTTGGGTTCATGGTGACGTTATTAGGCTGGCCCACACCCACTACAGGGGAACTACTGTGCTTCAAAGGTTCCTGGGCTTCGCCAACTTTGCGATTATATTTGAATCGCACTCCCACTAACCAAGCTGACATCGGCTAAGAGTCCCTTTGTATGGACAACAGAGTCCTTGCTCACTCTCATGTCTCAGATGGTATTTTTTATTTCTTTTCTCTTTTATCGGCATTGGAGCCGTCCTCTCCTAACGTGAACCGCTCCACCGGGAAACTGCACCCCTGCGCCTTCTTCTCGCGTAGAGGGAGAAGAAATGATGACGTTGGAAATCGTATTATTAGCCAGGGGCGTCACTAGACCTAATACTGTACTGGGGCACACCTGGGGCACAAATAATTCATGTGAGCGTGCAAAGCGCGCAAGCAAAAACATTTTTTAGCACTTATTTATCATAAAAAATACATAAATAGTGCTTTTAACTATGAAATCATATCAGATTATGTTGTATGGATCTTTGATTAACCACCTGAAATTAACTAATGCATTTGACCTACTTGTGCACTTTTTTACTCCAGACTTCTAAACTGCTACTGGTAAAAGCAAAAAGGAAGAGCAATGAATCTTTTTGAAATATTTATTGCAGTAATCATCTGCAAAGTTTAACATCTACAAAAGTAAAACAAAAAATAAAGCACCCCTACATCTCTGGGTTCTTTTATATTATTTAATTTCCATTTATGGCAATGTGGCGAATCCTATTTCAGATACACAAAACAATAAAATATACACAAAACAATAAAGCCACAGTAGTAGAATACATGAACAACTGTTGTGTGTCTGTTCAGGGAATCATTTTCTGAGAAGTAAACTGTAACGTCTCCTTTTCATTTTTGCAAAGTGGTCAATCACTCTGGACAGACATGGAAATATTACAGTAACTGTTATACAGTTGACCAGTGGTTCCCAACTGCTGGGTCGTGACATAAAAGTGGATTGTGTGTCATTTTCAGTGAGTCGCAGTCAGATGTGTGCATGAAAAAAAAAAAAGTTTAGGGAGAAGAAAATCAAATTGTGGCAACAAAACCAGATATTTTTAGCCATTTTTCTAGTGATTATTAGTGAGTATTTTAGCAAAAGGCAAAGCGACTAACAAGTTGGAGGAGGACTCAGTACAGACATGGAAATATATTTTTAAAAAATCTAAATGGGGCAACAAAACCCGATATTTTCAGCCATCTTTCTGAAAACAAATACAAATATGTTACTATTTTTTCTGGAAACAAAACCAGATGCTTTAGCTGTAGCCATTTTTCTGGTGACAAAACAAGATTATTTTAGTCAAAGTCACACCGATTAACGAGACAAGTCTACTGTGCTATTTTTCTGTGAAATAAACTTGAATGATTTAAAAATTTGGCTCACGACTTGATGATATGGAAAAATATTTTTCTTCCTGAAGATAAACCATTTGAGAAGCACTCAACTCACACATGCTTACTCCAAATCATCATTGATGCAGAACCAGCAGACAATAACCAACATTATGTTTCATGTTCATTGGAAATTCCCCCGACAGCTCGTACAGCAAATGAATATGTTTGTCTTGATACAAGGAATAACGTTAGCTAACTTAGCATGAACTTAATTAATATGTTTGTCTTGATACAAGGAATAACGTTAGCTAACATAGCATCAACTTAAGACAATGATGTTGCCTAGCTAGCTAGGACTTCACTTACATCTCTCATTCCTGCTGCTTCTGCTCTGCTGCGGGCGAATAACTTTCTTAAATCCATCTAGGAGTTACAGTTTGAGTCAAATCAAAATCAAAATAATGTAATTAACAAATTGTTGTTGGCTAACGTTACCTACCTCATGCAGTGATTCGCATCGCCTCTCTCTCTCTCTCTCTCTCTCTCTCTCTCTCTCTCAACTGAAGTCTCGATCCACACGTGAATAAATTACCATATTAAATAGCCATGTGCTCATTGTTACGAATACAGTGGCAATCAATTACCATACTAAGTAATATGTTCGCTGTTGTCTATGTTATGTAGACTTAAAACTGAAGCGTTTTTTTTTTATTGGTGACATTTTCACTGGGGCACTGCAGATCAACAGTGGGGCACGTGCCCTAGTGAAATATGTCTGGCGACGCCCCTGTTATTAGCGTCTCTTGTTAATTTTTCAGACCACAGCAACCTACTCCATATTCGCCCAGCCAGTAGACTAAACAACCGTCAGGCTCGCTGGTTCTTTAGCCGCTTTGATTATATCCTCTCGTACAGACCCATTTTCCGGAACACCAAAGCAGATGCCCTTTCCCGGCATTTCATGTAGGAGCCCATCTGCACGGTGGGGGTCGAACCCATCCTCCCTACGGCCCAGATAGTGGACATGATCTCCTGGAAAAGACTAGGTGAAGACCGCCCTAAGTGCTTCCCAACAAGCTGTTTGTTCCCTGCGAGCTTCGGTCTAGGATCCTGGATTGGGGCCATTCCAGCATCTTCTCCTGCCATCCGGGTTTCCAGCGCTCCTTGTCATTCATCCGACGGAATTTTTGGTGGCCGTCTATGGAAGCAGACACGCGTGAGTTTATCGCCTCTTGTACCACTTGTTCCCGCAGTAAGGCCTCTCACAAACCTATGTAGGCCGTCCCTGGTCTCACATCGCACTGGAATTTGTGACAGGATTCCCTGTGTCCAGAAGTAACACCACCATCCTAACAATTGTGGACTGTTTTTCTAAAGTTGCACATTTTGTCCCTCTCCCCAAGCTTCCATCCGCCTCCGAGAAAGGTGACCTCCTCAGGCTACACGTCGTGAAGCAGCATGGTATAACAATGGACATCGTGCCTGACCGTGGCCCCCAGTTCACTCCCCGGGTGTGGTAGGTCTTCTGCAAGGGGATCGGGGCCTCGGTCAGCCTCACATCGGGATACCATCTGCACAGCAACGGGCAGGCAGAGAGGGCCAGTCTTTCTCATGGAGTAAGTTCCTACCCTGGGTCGAATATGCCTACAACTCCATGAAGAGCTCCGCTACCGGCAGATCACCTTTTGAGCGTTCCCTTGGCGCCCAACCATCCATGTTTCCTCAACAGGAGAGAGAAGCCTTCAGTTCCATCTACAAGAGCCCACATAGAGCGGTGTCAGAGGGTGTGGAGACCCGCCCGTGCTGCACTGGAGAGGGCCAGGGAAAGGATGCATCGCAGCACCATCTTATCAACCCAGACAACTAGCAATGTAGCGTGACAAGCACCTCAACATCCAGGTACTGTCAAAGAAATTGGCCCCGCGTTATGTCGGGCAATGCCATGTTGAAACCAGAATTAACCCTGCATCTGTAAGATTGGCACTCCCACCCTCTGTCAAGCGACACCCGGTGATGCACGTGTTTCCGATAGAGCCGTAAACAGATAACCCCCCGCGCCCCCTTTTCCTAGGATGCTGGAGAGTGGTGACCCTGTGTGGACAGTCAGGGAGATCCTCAGGGTCCGTCGGCAAGGTAGGGCGTTTGTATACCTGGTTGACTGGGAGGGGTATGGACCGGAGGACAGATCTTGACTACTCCTACCTTGCTGACCCCTCCCTGTTGAAGGAATTCTACCGGGCCAACGCCGATGCTCCCCACCACTCGTCAGGAGCCTCGCATAAGGAGGGTTCACTGTCACGGCGCATGCGCAAACCATCATTCCTTCCGCAGCAAGCGTTGCTGGCAGCTCTGCTAGGAGCGCCCCCCTGTACACGCCCCTGCTTGCTTTTCCAGCATCCAACCGCGCGCCTGCACGGCTGCGGGCAATTAACAATCAGCGCACCTGGTATTGAGGAGGGCGGACGCCATAAATACCAGCAGACGCTGAGATCAAGTGCTAGAACGTAGTTCACTGTTTTGTAGGAAGCATCACGCCTCTGGCTTCCCTCCTCGTTAACTGCTCTCTGTGCCTCCCTCAGGCCTTGTCTTACATGTTCTTTGTGTTCCCTGCAGTATTCCTTCCGTCTCCAGTTGTGCGCCTCGCTTCACTGGACTTCCCTCTGGATTTTGGACTGCTTCCCTCGATCCTCAACCCCCGCTCGGAGACAGACCTCGACGCCTCTCTCCAGCCCCCGACCTCTCGCATGTTTACGGACTTCCTTCTTACCTTGCTCCACCGGATTTTTGGACAATTCATCCAACATGCACAAACAACAAACCCTGGTAACATTTACATTGTTAATTCCTCACATCGTCTTGCCTAATACACCATTAGTAGCATACACACCCCACCACATAATCAAGCTCAATAAACCTGTTGAGCTTTATCCTGTCGTTGTGTCATCTCCTTCCCCCTCCGAACGTAACAAATTTGTGTCCTTATTAATTAAACCTTTTTTTTAACACTGAATTTATGCAACTGAATTTTTTGCATTTGAATTTTGCGAACCAAATTTTTTTTTTAACTTAAAATTATGATGACAATTTCATTAAAAATGTCAGTGTATCAAAACTCAGTGTATGAAAATTCTGTGTAAAAAAAATCATCCATCCATCCATTTTCTACCGCTTATTCCCTTTCGGGGTTGCGGGGGGCACTGGCGCCTATCTCAGCTACAATCGGGCGGAAGGTGGGGTACACCCTGGACAAGTCGCCACCTCATCGCAGGGCCAACTGAAAAAAATTCAGTGTATAAAAATTAAGTTTCAAAATTCAATGTAAAAAAATCAGTGTACAAATAAAACTGTGTATAAAAATTCAGTGAAAAAAAAATTCAGTGTGTAAAAATAAAAATCTATAGTTTGAAAACTTTAAGCGGGCCGCATAGATGTGTTGTTATGCTCAGGTAGCCCAGTTAACTGCCTTTTTTATGCTGTTTTGCAGGACCTGTGTCACGTGACTTCAAACTTGACACCTCATTGGCTAGTTCTGAGACAGAATCAATTGCTTCTGTCTTAATTTACCGGAAGTGAGTCTTGTATTTGGGAGCAGCAAATTTTTCGACACTGAATTTTCTTACATAAAATTTTTTTTATACAGAATTTTTACACACTGAATTTTTTTAGTCCAAATTTTAGGACACAACATTTTTTTTCAGTGAAATTGTCAGCTTAAATCGATTTAAAAGAAAAATCAGTTCACAAAAAAAAGACAACTTAACCTCCATAATTATCCCTTGGAGATCATAAAGTTAATTTTAATGAATTATCTAATACATCTAATGAATTAAACAAAGAAAAAGCCAACAAAGCAAAATCAAAAACGTCGCAAGCCAGTGGTTCATTTTACATTATTGTTATAAAATGTATAAAATGTTCCTTTGTTCTCTTTACAGTAATTGTCCACGGCTGCCCGCCTATTCAGCTAAGTAAACAGGATGAACGCTGACATCTGGTGTCTTACCGTGCAGGACCGACTGATGCAGACTCCAGTAGATGCTCAGGCAGTTTTTCTCCTTCTTCATACCTCGCTTGCACTGGCAGCCGTGCAGCGGTGTGGATAGCAGCGCCGTCATGGCGTTCTCACACTGGTTGCGAGCTCCGGGCCCCAACTTGACGCTGCCGTCGCCCGCCACACACTGCCGCAGGGTGCGCAGTCGCGGGCTGCAGGTGTCATCGCCGGAGCAGGCGTCGCCCGCCCGTAGGCAGTCCCAGCCGCCGTCGGAGTCGGCCAGGCGTGGAAGTCCTGGAGAATCCACAGACACCTCAATTTAGTGTTGCACTTGCATTCCTTTATTTGTGGTGGCCCGGCAGACAAAAACTTTTCCAAATATTTGTTTTGCTTTTCATAGTGGAGTGAAGTGAATTATATTTTATATAGTGCTTTTCTCTAGTGACTTAAAGCGCTTTACATAGTGATACCCAATATCTAAGTTACATTTAAACCAGTGTGGGTGGCACCGGGAGCAGGTGGGTAAAGTGTCTTGCCCAAGGACACAACGGCAGTGACTAGGATGGCGGAAGCGGGAATCGAACCTGCAACCCTCAAGTTGCTGGCACGGCCACTCTACCAACCGAGCTATACCGCCTCATAAAACACACACCCGGAATGTGAAGGCCATTCATCATTCAGGCATGTGATTTGAAATTTATAAAAAAGACTGAAAATAAGCCGGGTCCAGGTCGACAATTGAACGTGAAACAATTAGCAAAAAAAAAAGGCACCATTTAAAGATATTTTAGTGTTTCATGACTGTAATTGTTGACGGGTACGGCAAACAGATGGATCAAGATATTAACACACATTGTAAGGTTGGAAAAAAATGAATTTTATTAATATTTTTACAGAAATAAAAAGACAGTTTTCCGACTATAGACGGAAAAATCACATGCCTGATACCTTCTCCACAGTGTGATCAATTAGGCAAGTGAGTTTTTAATTCATCTGATTATTGTTTAGCACGTTTTTTTAAGTCCAAGTTAAATCAATTAAAATGCTTAACTGTGTAAGGAAGGTGAGGCCTAATGGGTTTTAATATCCTACATCAAAGTGGGCACAATGTTTCTTAGGCAGTTACTTTTCCTCGAGAGAAAGAAAGGCTGGGTATCGTTTTCCGATACCAGCGCCAAATCAGTACTTTTCAAATGGCGCTGGTGCTTGACCTGTAAACAAACCCCTACTTAAGAAAAATAACAACTTTGTCCAAACAAAACAATGCTTTTTATTTTTTTCTACTGATTTTTGTGACCAGCATGTTAAATATAAGAGTCATTTAAATACTTCAATAATGCCACTAAAATGATAATACATTCGTCAATAGAAAATGAAGTCCACAACAAATACAATCATTATTGTATCAGTTTTTTTTAAATATTAATATTTTCTATATTAATTTATAAAATTGTTGATAAAAATCAAAATATATCACAGTACCGTACCTTACCTTAAAGTCTACAAAATTTGTGTTGAAACCGTTAATTGATACACAGTAGGAACAATTTTACATTTGTGGTGTTGCAACATTGTTACATGCAACAAATTAAGTTACCGTATTTCCTTGAATAGCCGCCGGGGCGCTAATTAATTTATAACCTCTTCTCATACCTGCGCGTATTCAAGGCATGCGGTAAAAGTAAGCAAGCACTAATAGTTTTAAAACCTCTTCTCACCCCTGTGCTCAGCAATGGCATGCAGTAAAAAATTGAGTGTGATAAGAAAACAAAATATAAAAAATTCTCCTGCGGCCACGTCCCGGTGGTTGGGGACCACAGCTCTACAACATGTCATCACGCCCACTTTTGCACCCTGCTATCTGTGTGCCGGCCAGACGCATGCATTTCGTTACTTCTCATATGAGATTTCAATGCATACTTGGTCAACAGCCATACCGTTTACACTGATGGTTGTGATATAAACAACTTTGAAACTCTTACTAATATGCGCCGCACTCTGTGAACCCTAACCAAACACATTTCTGGAGAACATTGGCTCTGTAACACATTATAAACGCAACATAAGAATTACCCAGAATTCCAATGCATCCATGACTCTTGGCTGTATTATACACGCACCCCCAACCCCGCCCACGACTTTTTGTGTGGCTATAAACGCATCACTGGCTAAGCGAGAAAGAGCGAGCGGCTGCTGTTGATATGACAGATGACAAAGTTGGTTTGTGGTCTGGTTTGTACGGCAGAAAATGACGAGTTTCGCCAGATAGAAACTTTTTTACCAATGTTTTGGTCATGTGCTTACGGCCGACAATAACGAGTTTAGCGATTGACTGAATTTGACATCAATTCCACCGATTTATGTCGATGTTATGACCAACGTTAGACGGAACTTTGGTCCCAATCATGTGATGTTTTTTTCATGCTACAACATAATTGAACACACTAATAGTTGTTTCGACAACTTTTAAGAACGTCGAAAAGCAACTTTTTACTTTCTTAAGAGACATTTTGGACGGACCCTGAATACTGTAGTCGTTCATCTTTGACACCAGCCTCATATTTGTGACCAACGTTCCCTCTAATGTGCGCGCCTCAAGTATTTTATTCTAACGTCTGTCGAGATGCTTCAGGAATCGATCACTTGAGCAAAACTGTTTATTGTCGGCCGTAACCACATCAAAAACTGGTAATTTTCCGCCGGCCTAACCAGGCCAAATACCTACTCTTTGGCATCCGTCATATCAACAGCAGCCACTCGCTGTCACTCACCTGCACTAACATAAGGCACTTAGACAGTGGTGTGGTCAGGGCCACACAAAAAGTAGGACAACTGCAACAGCCCTCTTAAAGTGTAATTCCATGTTGTTACACTATAACTCCCCTATCGGATATGTGCTTATTCTCCTGTCATGTATTAAGAATGTTAATTCATGAATATTAATTGTGAAATGCTCTTACTAGATTACATACACGCTAATAACAAGTTACATTTTACTGACAAAGTTACAGGAATGTACATTTTATCCAATACCTATTACATCTCATTGTGCAACATCTGAATGTTTTAAAGGGAACTAAATGGGGTACAACTTATTTCCAAAGTAGGACCCCCGCCCCCAGATATAAAATACCAATACATAGCTCATATTTTTGTTATTTTCATTGCAAATTGGCCAAATCACTTAGAAAATAAGTAGCCCTATTAGCTCGCAAAAAAAAAAAATCTCATAAAAATGACTGCTGTCATTTAATATAATATTACATTTAACTTGTTACTACTGCTGTTAATAGATTACAGAAATGCTAATAAAAAATATATACTGCAAATAAAAATATATATTTTATAGACAAAGGTAAAGGAATGTACACTTTATCCCATGCTTACATCTCATTGTGCAACATGTCAATGTTTTAAAGGGAACTAAATGGGGTACAACTTATTTCCAAAGTAGGACCCCCCCCAGATATAAAATACCAATACATAGCTCATATTTTTGTTATTTTCATTGCAAATTGGCCAAATCACTTAGAAAATAAGTAGCCCTATTAGCTCGCAAAAAAAAAAATAATCTCATAAAAATTACTGCTGTCATTTAATATAATAATACATTTAACTTGTTACTACTGCTGTTAATAGATTACAGAAATGCTAATAAAAAATATATACTGCAAATAAAAATATATATTTTATAGACAAAGGTAAAGGAATGTACACTTTATCCCATGCTTACATCTCATTGTGCAACATGTCAATGTTTTAAAGGGAACTAAGTGGGATTTAAAGGGGTACAAGTGCTTATTCTCCTGTCATGCTTTAAGAATGTTGATATTTGAATATTAATCTTGAAATACTGTTACTAGTTTACAGAAATGCTGATAAAAAAAGATATATTTTACAGATAAAGTTACAGGAATGTACACTTTATCCCAATGCTTACATCTCATTATGCATCATGTGAATGTTTTAAAGGGAACTAAATGTGATTTAAAGTGGTACAAGTTATTTCCAAAGTAGGACCCCCACCCGGCTATAGTGAGAACGTCTGAAGTTGCTCACTGGTTTACGGCGTAAATCTGGGTTATTTTTCGGCCGGTAAAACGCAAAGACCCCAATAATTCGATGTTGTCACCATGGCAACAATAGCAAGGGCCGTTGCGGGGTCATGAACAGCATCGCTGAGCATTAGTGTTCAGGATGGATGAAGTGACTCAGAAGGAAAACAGGCTGAGGGCGAATGTGAGAGTTTACGATGCACGCTCGACCCAAAGCGGTCGTAATCACAGCCCAACATTTGAGCTCTGCCTGTCGAAAGCAATCCGACCAGTATGGCGGCTGCGGCCCAACATTTTTCCTCTACATTTGCGCCCCCGGGGGTGGGGGGGCACTTGCTCTATTATTCATGATTTCCAACAGTTGTCACAATCAATCCGTCCGGATGAAAACGCACCAAGTGTCTCACCAACGCACCCCGACGCGTTCCAATTGACTCGCCAGTGTTTGGGACGCCGTCAAAACAAAGTGTCATATTTGTGAGACCGGCCCAGAGAGGCTTCCGCAGCGCACTAATCGCCGTGTTTACTCCCACACAGTCTGTCAACGATGGCCTTTTCTAAAGACGATGACTCCATCTTTAAACACGACTCAATGAACCGGTCTTAACCCTGTAACGATACGATGAATGGATCATGTTGCGCTCGACCAGTCTTCCTCTGAGGGAACAAAACACACTGGTCACACCCAAGTTTTTGTGGATGACATATAGGGTGAGTAAAAAGGACCACCGACACTGAATAGTACTTGGCAAAGTTTTACTAAAGCTTTAGGAGACCAGCCCATGCAACTCAACCATAGCATCGCCAAGAGAGATCTAAAAGTAACACAAAAGAAGTTAACTCTTATAATGAGAAGGCAGCCCCCCATACAGAGAGGGATGCACCTGCTGATAAGAAGAGGGACTGTTTCCTTCAGGGAATGGAACTGAATAAACCTCCTTTTGAGGAGTGATTCATCATGTTTGTGCAAGACACTGGGCGCTCGAGGACCAAATATGGAAATCACCGACAGATGACAAGGCAACGGAAGTATACCGACCGCACCAACATCTCCAGAGCGGTCAAGTACCGATAGCATGATCATACAATACAATGTTATACAAAAGCATCAAAGTATATATAAACAATATAGGCATTCTCCACAATCACAACAAACCTGGGAAACACGTCACACTTGTGATGTAAGCAGGTCAAAAGCATAGAGTTTGCTTTAGCAAATACTTAAACAACCATGCAACTTAACCCCGGGGCCATAGCACCCAAATTTGGGGCCCCCATGCATAAGAACCCCGAAGAACCCTCCATCCCAAACCCCAATCACGACATCACAGCTCCATACACACACATTTTTTAATCAAAGTATAGCATGAACTTAGTTGAAGCCATATTTTCACACTTCTTAAAGATAGTAAAATAACATTAATACAAGTATGTTGGGGGGGTTGGGTGGTAACAGTCAGATGTTTGATGGGTGTTGATGCTGCAGCAATGCAATGTCCAGAGCACAATTATTGAGGTGGTGAAGAGTGAGGTAATAAGATGGCCGGGGGCAGTAATGCGATATAGAAATGACTATATCGTGATATTCGAGTATACGTTCTCACGCAGTTGCTTTTAGCTGCGGGCATTACACTACAGGCTATTCCCACTCTTTCTTGTCCCTCCTTCTCACAGACAGACAAGCGCCCCTTTTTACGTACGTCACATATTGTCACGTCATACGTCACATATGTATACACCCTTGCGGAGCAGAGAAGTAGCAGCATGGGTAACGTTAGCTGTCGTGTGAGTGGTAATACGAGGGGAAAGAAGGTGCAAATCTGGTAACAAATAAAGGAATAATTTATTCCAAAGAAAAACAGCAGGGGGTCCATCGTCTGGTGGTGGTTTGGCTTCAAGTGTGACTATGTTGTACAGACAACTGTAATTTGTCAAGTGTGGGGCAAAAGCATTGCTACAAAAAGTAGCATTATTGCTAATATGTAGCATCATTTGAAAAGTCACCTGCTGGAGAATGAAGAGTGCTTACTCTGCATTTCAACTTCTCCATTCGGTGCCACACCAACACAATGCAGAGGCAACCATTTCCATCCACATAAACACCGTATGAAAAAAATAGTGAACAACATAAGGAGATACCGTAATGTCCGCAGTAACCTACCACAGAGCGATTTTATTTCCTATTATGCAGCTCATTTTTATTTGGCAGTTATTGAAATATCTTGTGTGACATCATGCACAAAAGTGCACTTTATTTGTTTTAAACTATTGTAGTGGCGTTCTGTACAAAAAGTGCACATTAATTTAGTGTTGTTTTGATATGTCATCTTAGTGACATCATTTACAAAAGTGCACTCATAGCTTATTTTGAAATGTCTCTGGCAATCTTGCACTTTCTGTCTTGAAATGTTTAATAAATACAGTTTTGGTCAATTGACTTGGTTGTGATTTCCTTCTCTGCATGAGAGTTTAAAATGAGCATATATTAATGCAGTATGAACAAGAATGTTTTAATGTAGACACAGAATCGTCATACAGGTGTGATTATATGCATCAAGTGTTTGTTCAAGGATAAGGCAAAATATCAAAATATATATCGTGTATCATGACATGGCCTAAAAATATCGACATATTAAAAAAAAGGCCATATCGCCCAACCATAGCCATATGTAATAATTTCATGTCAAGTCATCATTAAATGGCCCTGATACGTCAAAAGGCATTATTAAATCATGTTATTTTCCAATACTTTATAACTGATAATGGTAGTTCAGCTGGGATATGCTCATTTAAAAATTAGATTGTTATTGTTTTCACATCCAGGTTGCCAGTTATGCACCGCCATCTTCATCTGGCTACTGCCACTGGTAAAGTTACTAAACATGTCAGACCTTAGTGAATCTCAAAGGCCTTGTTACCATTCTCAACTTATTCATGACAAAGCCAGGAACAAAACAAGGCATGCCTTTGAAAGATGGAGACTATAGAAGGCGGAGAAGATTTTTTTCATCTGACGCCAAACTTGCTAATTTACTTCTTGATAGGTAAGGCAAGCATTTACGTTTTCTTATTACTTGTAATAAATGGAAATGTACATTTGGTATGTAAACTATCTTGTTCAATACAGTCTATGATCTAGTCTAGCAAAGCTAGTTTGTTCCTGCAATCAATACTCAGCATGCTAGCCCGGTCAATGACACATCGAAATACAGGCTAACGGGGGAAATATATGCCCGTTACCCTGTATGTCGATGTGTCATCCAATTGACGGGGCAAAATATATTTTAGACAAATAAAACCTATGTGGATATGGGTAGTGTCAGTGCCTATTTCCTGCTCAATGTGCTCAAGAAATGGGTTCCAACATTAGCATGGCTGTCATCATGGCAATGTGAAACGTATGGAGACAACCAAATCACATGATAAAATAATTCCTCATTGGTGTTTGCATATTGCCGACTACACGTACCAAGATATATGGCAACGTTTGAAACAGTAGCCTATAGGCATACCTTGGTAAAATGTCTTCTCTTTAGTTTTGTCGGTCATACATTAGGTTGCTAAGCATGCTCTACTTATTTTCACCAGTATAACCTTTGCTAGCGTTGGTTGTAGTTGGTTTTAGTCTGTAATGACAATAACCATATGATTGATATTTGTTGTGCTATTGTACACAGGCATTACATGCTTGTTCCTGAAAATAGCCTAATTTCTGTGTAAAATGTGTTTGTTACAATTTTGACCGTGATTGCAGTACCATTTCTGACCATATTATTATACATGGCACCTTTAAAGGCCTACTGAAACCCACTACTACCGACTATGCAGTATGATAGTTTATATATCAATGATGAAATATTAACATTGCAAAACATGCAAATATGGCCTTTTTAGTTTACTAAATTGCAATTTTAAATTTCCAGCGAGTTTCTTGTTGAAAACGTCGCGGAATGATGACGCGTACGCGTGACGTCACGGACTGTGAGGAAATATTAGCACAGCACCAAACACGGCTAAAAGTCGTCTCTGTTCATGGGGTAATTACACAGAATTTTGGACATCTGTATTGCTCAATATTTCGCAATTTGTTAATTTAATAATGGAGACTATAAAGAACAATGCCGTTGGTGGAAAGCGGTGGATTGCAGCTGCCTTTAGCACCAATACACAGCCGCTGTTTCTTTGTTTGTTGTGAAGCTTTAACACGGAGCGGTCAAGCGAACATGTTTTCTCTACGTCAACCCGCATGTTTTTGGATGGGGAAATTGTGATATATATCTTACCGGAGAAATCATTGGATTATTCGTCGTCCTGCAGCAGCTGTTTAAAAGGCAGCTGTGAGCTTGGCTCCTCCGCTTCTCTCTGAGACACTTCGTGTTCACCGCAGCCATCCGACCTCGAGGTTTGTCTTTACAATCTTTAAAATCTCACCAAAAAACTATTAAAACAATAAGCAGATAAGGGATCTTCCAGAATTATCCTAGTAAATGTGTCTAATTACATCTGAAACGCTCACACTGCCGCCGCCCGGAGCCGTCGCTTTTTTTTTCTTCTAGTCCTTCACTATCAATATCCTAATTCACAAATCTTTCATCCTTGCTCAAATTATTGGGGAAATTGTCGCTTTCTCGGTCCGAATTGCTCTTACTGCTGGTGGCTCACATTAAAAACAATGTGAATATGTGTGGAGCCCTGCAACTCGTGACGTCACGCTCATATACTTCCGGTAAAGGCAGGGCTTTTCTATTAACGACTAAAAGTTGCGAACTTTATCGTCGATGTTCTCTACTGAATCCTTTCAGCAAAAATATGGCAATATCGTGAAATGCTCAAGTATGACACATAGAATGGACCTGCTATTCCCGTTTGAATAAGAAAATCTCATTTCAGTAGGCCTTTAAGCTTTAACATGAAAGTGATCTTGAAATTAGCAATTTAATGTTATTATTAGCTATACTTACTAGTATTGTGAAGTTTTGTGTCTTACAACAAACTTGTGATACTCAAAAGTTTTAGTTTTCCCCTCAGAGGATCGATTGCCTGAAAACAAGTTGTTATGTCTGACTGTAAAATTGCTATTCATGGTTTTGTGACTTGATTTAAGTTTCTTTAGATATTTTGACTAGAAATGAGAAATATATGCTTGGTGATATTCTGACTTTTTTCCGGTTGAAAAGACATGTAAAAAACTCCAAATTAGGCTTTTGACTTTAAAAGATGCGATTATCGTATCCAAAACATATCTAGATACCTACCCAAAATATTTGTTTATTTATTTATCTTTACAAAAATGTGGCAACAATTTTAATTCAAAGTGTAATGGATATGGTTTCAAGTATAATCTGTCAATATTCACTGAAATGATATTATATCATATTTTCCGGTATTTAAGCTGCACCGACCAAATTTTAGAATAAATACATATTTTTACATATATTAACCACACTGGACTATAAGCCGCAGATATATACCGGTACGAAAGAGTTTGTAAATGTTTATTTACATACCTTAATTGTTTCCAAACAGTGTCTGTCACATGGCAGTAAAAGGGCTGATCAAACAAAACAGAAGTCATGTCATGGACCCACCAACTGCGCATGATAGCCCTCCAATAAGCTAAACCAATTCAATAACTCCAGGGTGAGGTTTTGGTGAATTTACTGAGGAATTTACGAAACTGAAACAATACAAAAAAAATGCCGTTGTAAATTAATAATACTAACAGATTTGTCACGTTGGTGGCGCATATTGGATGCGTGTTTTGTCCACCCCAAGATGCAAATGGACCAGAAAGAACAGGAATAGCAGGTAAGAGCTTGGTTTAATATAAAAAAAAATAACACTCGCACAAAAACAGACAAAAGAAAACGCGTGCCTACGCACGGGAAACTAAGCTAAAACTTACCACGGAAAACATAGTCCAAAAATGACATGCCGAGCGCACGGGAAGATAAGGAGCTACTTAGCATAGAGACAATATTTAGGGAATGCCAACGTGAGTGTTGCTCACCGCAATCAAAGGATCAAGATCGAACGGAGGAAAAAGGCAGGCTTAAATAAGGGCAGTAATGAGGAATCACAGGTGAGCGACAAAAACTACAGCAGGTGGGACAAATCAGAAACTATGGTAACAAGGTATACAAGGAAGAGCTAAACCAGAGATTGGAAGAGTCCAAAAACAAACATTAAACACAAAAGGATTCAAAAACCAAAATAACATAGGATCCTGGCGGCGGATCATAACATTACCCCCCCACACCCCCTTAAAGGACAGATCCCAGATGTCCCACAAAACTAGACAGTTCAAAAGTGAAGGGAGGGCGAAGGGAGGACACGGCGGAGGGTCGCCAGGTCGTGTGTCCCCAAAGTCAGGCGGCGGCGGCGAATGGAACGCCACAGCTGCAAAAGTCTAGGTGGGCGACCTCTAAGAGGCCACATGCGTGGCCGACAGGGAAGGAGGATGCGTTCGGCGAGGGGGACGACCAGGGCACGGCCACATCCGTGGCCGACGTGAAGGCGGGCCAGCCATGAGACAAGTGCTGGAGTGGGATCCAGCCATGAGAAAGGTGCTGGAGTGGGATCCAGTCATGAGACAGGTGCTGGAGTGGGATCCATCCATGAGACAGGTGCTGGAAAGGGATCCTGCCAAGGGTCGAGTACTGCAGTGGGATCCAGCCATGGGACAGGTGCTGGAGTGGGATCCAGCCTAAGACTAGGACTATGACTAGAACTCGGACTATGACTAGGAATCAGACTAGGACTCGGACTAGGACTCGAACTAGGACTCGGACTTGGACTTGGACTAAGACTTGGACTAAGACTAGGACTAAGACTAGGACTAAGACTAGGACTAAAACTAGGAATTGGACTAAGACTAGGACTAAGATTAGGACTTAGACTCGGACCAGGACTATGACTATGACTGTGACTAACAGGTGCCTAGGACTAGGACTATGACTAGGACTCGGACTATGACTAGGAATCAGACTAGGACTCAGACTAGGATTCGAACTAGGACTCAGACCAGGACTCGAACTAGGACTCGGACTTGGACTACGACTTGGACTAAGACTTGGACTAAGACTAGGACTAAGTCTAGGAATTGGACTAAGACTATGAATTGGACTAAGACTAGGACTTAGACTCGGACCAGGACTCGGACTATGACTATGACTGTGACTAACAGGTGCAACCCGTGGTGCAGCTAGCCGTGGTGCAGATGGAGGTGGCCTAGCTGGGGGTTGCAGTTTGGCAGGCCAAAACACCGGTGGAGGAGGCCGCGCAGGAGGTTGCATCTTAACAGGTCGAAAGACCGGTGGTGGTGGCCTCACAGGAGGTTGCGGCTTGGCTGGACGCAGCTGTGCTACCTCCGTAGCACAGTTACCTGCACTAGCCCCCCCTCAAGAAGCGAATCCCATATGCGCTCCCTGTGGTCTGAGATTGTCTCTAGGGGATTATTGCACTCCGCAATAGCAGGCGGAGAGTTTTCGGCCGCTAGGAACTACTCCTCCAGCATAAATTCAATTTGAACTCTGCGGTAGCACTCCTCCACCCAAGCAGGACTATATTTCTTGAGATGAGTCTCGAAGTCAGGCAAAGTTGGGGCAGGACGTGGAGTAGGCTGGGGAGTGAGCGGAGCTTGAGCCATAGGGAGTGGGGCCAAAGTCACTGGGGGTGGGAGTTGAAAAACATGTGACTGAGGGTATCTAAATTTTGAAGAAAACCTATCATAAGGATTGACTACAGAGTTAAATGTTTTAGTGGGTGGCTTGCAATGGGAATAAACCGCCTCTAAAAAAAATTATTTGGTGTATGACGTCATCCATAGTGGGAGGGGTGACGTCAACACGGGGAAGTGGAGGAATGTCAATGGAGGTTTGCTCTTAACTCGAAGCCCAGTCAGAAGAGTGTTTGGCAAATGAAGGGGGAATTACCAAACATCAAAGGGGAATACTGGGCCGCTGTTGGCCTGCTGCTGTCAGGAGAAGGAGTCTTCGAGAGCAACGCGACTTTGCGAGGCGAAGACTCCAAGCGGTCCACTGCGGGGGGAGGAGTAGCTTGATCCTTTCTGTCACGAGGGTAGCGCATATTGGATGCGCGTTTTGTCCACCGCAAGATGCAAATGGACCAGAAGGCACAGGAATATCAGATAAGGGCTTGGTTTAATATAAAAAAGATAACACTGGTACAAAAACAGACAAAAGAAAACACGTGCCTACGCACGGGAAGCTAAGCTAAATCTTAGCACGGAAAACAGAGTCCAAATATGATGTGCCGAGCGCACGGGAAGCTAAGGACCTACTTAGCATAGAGACAAGATTTAGGAAATGCCAACGTGAGTGTTGCTTACCGCAAACAAAGGATCAAGATCGGACGGAGGAAAAAGGCAGGCTTAAATAAGGGCAGTCATCAGGAATCACAGGTGCGCGACAAAAACCAGAGCAGGTGGAACAAATCCGAAACTATGGTACCAAGGTAAATAAGGAAGAGCCAAACTAGGGATCGGAAGAGTCCAAAAACAAACAAAAAACACAAAAGGACTCAAAAACCAAAAATACATACTATCCGGGCGGCGGATCATTACAAGATCCTCTTAAACGTGTTAGCATACTAGCAAATGCAAACAATGTTGGCTTCATTACATTACGATAGCATGCACAAATATGAATGAAAACACTCCTACAGACATTACACATGGTACGGGTTACAAATTAAAAATGGTTTTGTTTATATTGTAAAATTTCAAAACATTGCTTGAAATGATGAATAAAGAAACCTTTTGAGCAAAATTATATGAGCGCTTATATCCAGTTTACAGCATCAAAACAGGAAGTACATTTTTAACCCGCAGAACCTGCAGTGAGCCAACTGGTCCAAAAGATGGTGCCATAGCACAAACTATAACACACCATTTTAGTCCTCCGCTTGGGTTTAATGCAAATTATTGACCACAAAATTTACCAGTTTTTAGTGTGATTACGGTTGACAATAAACAGTTTTGCTCAAGTGATTGATTCCTGTCCTCCTTAAAAGATGTTGACACAACTATTAGTGTCTTCAATTATGTTGTAGCATGAAAAAAACCTCACATGATTGGGACCAACGTTCCCTCTAACCTTGGTCATAACGTCGACATAAATCGCTGGTATTTATGTCGATGGGCATTAGCAAAAAAAAAAATAATCCAAAAATTAGCAACTCCTGGCATATAGACAACCCCCCCAACCCTATCAGAGGATTTATAAAGTATCTATGCATAAGACTCAAGGTAAAAATCTAGGAAAAAAGTAATGGCTTATGGCCTAGAATGTACGGTATGTTGTAAAACTTACAAACGTTGCTTGGAGTGATGAGTGAAGAATCCTTTCTAGATGCAACGCTATGGACGGTTATTCCTACGGTTCAAGGCACAAACCAGGAAGTACATTTTCAACCAGCAACCCCTGCAGTGAGCAAACTCGGCCAAAAGATGGCGCCATTGCACAAACAAAAAAGGCATTTTTTCATAGTCGCTGTTAGTGTTACATGAAAACTATTGGTTTAATAAAAACATTATAGCCGTCAGCGAAGAAAATCCAAAAATTAGCCGTACCATTTTACAAACCGCATGGCTCAAAGCGTGGGATAAATGTAGTGGCTTATCGTCCGGAAAATAAGGTAAATATGTCAAGTTTTCCTCTAATTCAGTGTGTAAAGTAGAGATGAGCTGATGCAGCAATATTATCATCAGCGGATAATTTTGTTATGAGTGCAACTTTTGGAGGTTAAGCCTCACCCTCTTTTTGAAAACTAGTGATACCTCTGTTTTTTTACCTGTAATCAGGGGTCCTTGAATGCACCGCAGTTATTGCCAATGAGATGCAAAACTTACATTTAACCATTACTTTCTCCAAAGCTGCCACGAATAGATTTATTTGGGTATAAAAGCAACCTTATTATTGTTCAATTAAAAATGATATATTAGCATACTTGTGAGAACATTATCTTTTTTGCTACTTTATATGTATACACCAACAAATAGTGCATTTTGGTATTTCTTCTTACCCAGTCATGTGGTAGCTTACTAACGCTAGCATGATAACATTGGCATGGCTACTTTTCCAGCTAATATTACACTGTTTTCTCTAATTCCACAGCCATTCACCTTATAGTCATATAACTTGGAATGTGACAAATGTTAACTGTTAGCATGCAAACTTTTTTTTGTGTGCTAATTTTACACTTTTTTTTCTCTTATTGCGCAGCCATACACCTGACAGTTATATAACTTGTATGCATGTGAAACATGCTAACTGTTAGCATGCTAACATTAAAGTGCTAGCTTTTTGAGCTAAATTTGCAACAGTTTACCCTATAGTCATATAATTTGGTATGTGACACTTGTTAACTGCTAGCATGTTAATGTTACCATGCTAACATACAAACATTAACATGCAAACTTTTTAGCTAACTTTGCTTTTTTTTCTCTAATTAGACAGCCATACACCTGAGAGTCATATAACTTGGTGTGTGCCACATGCTAACTGACAGCATGCTAAATTTGGCTTGCTAGCATGCTAACATTAGCATCATAACTTTTTGAGCTAAATTTGCAACCGCTTACTCCAGAGTCATGTAACTTCATTAGTGACACTTATTTACCTTTAGCATGCAAACTTTAGCATGCTAGCAAAATAATATTAGCATGCTAACTTTTTTGGCTAACTTCACTTTTTTCTTTACTTCTGCAACCATACACATTACAGCCATATTACTTGATATGTGAGACAGGTTTACTGTTAGCATGCCATCGTTAGCATTCCAATGTGCGCATGCTAGACCCGACCAGAGGTCCAGGGCACAGATAGCAGGCCCATCAAAATTTCCGCGGGAATTTTCTTGTTATCTCTTAACATTTGAGAATTTATTTATAACTCTACATGACTGATAAAAAAATATATATTTCAACCCTAGGACAACATCCCTCCCTCACACATTTGCAGGGCCCTGAATGTCCAACTGTAGCGGTCTCTGCGATTTCTTTGTAATCTTGCCATGTTGTCATTGCTCCTCCCGGGGCTGTAACTTACGACTGTCCGATTAAGAGGAGTCCTGTGCTAGCTACTAGGCTAAAAGCTTGAGCTGCTAACGCGGCGGTTAGCACATTATTTGAAGTTATCAGGGATTGAGGTTTACCAACGTACATCTGGCGCAGCTACTTCGGCTGGCCCCCGTTACACAAACAGAAAGCGATTGCGTTCCCACCCAACAGGCAATGGAGTGGGCAGCTTATGCAGCATTCAGCTGTCAATAAAAGTGCAGGAGTCAAACTGGAAGCCCCTTGTTTATGTTTTGCAATCATGTTATTGCAGGAAAGCGTCAGTCAGTCAAGTGAAGAGTTTGTTGTTGCTGTTTTTGAGAAGGTACATTTACAATCCCCCACAAGTCATTTACTGTGCTCAGACCTTCAAATTCGATGATTCCACCACGGCAGCGTAAGCAAGGTGAAATCGCGGTCACTCCTTCCAGATGCTAAAGTGCCTCTTCTCGAAACAAAACTATGTGCCTTACTCACTGATAAACATTGAGAATTTGTCATCATATCACGGCAAGAAAAGTAGCGGCGCCGGTGGCGGCAGCGAAAGGTGAAGCTAAGGGAGAAAAAGTTGAGCTTTGGTTAAACGTCAGCTCATCCAGCGTGGCGTCATTACTGGTGTGGTAATGATGCACGCGCTTGGTAGCCAGCGATACCGCCTTTCCCCAAAAACTACCAGTAGCAAAGCGAGATCATTAGTTTAGATTAACTCTAACGTTTGTTAACCTGCTAATGAGATCAACCATTTTTTTCAACCCAATTTCTTCTTTTTACAACGACAGACGTATGATAAAACCAGGAAAAGAGGAAGCATTGAGCATCGGGCATCGCCGAGAACAGGGTCTTACATTCCGATTCTCCTGGAACTCTCATTACCTGGCTGCCTGTCTGTTTTTTGTTGCAGTTCCCGAGTTCTGAGTGACGGGGCGTACTATTACGTAAGATCCCCCGTCCCTTCACCTATCGCCAGGAGATTCCTGATGTTGCACCCTTCCAGTTACGTACGTCCCCTCTGCTTTGGCTCCACTCACGCTTCTCGCTGCCTGTTGCGGTTGGAGTATTAATTGGTATTCTCCACACCTTCTGTGTGCGTTCTCCATTTCTCACACCTTAAGTGCACATCCATAATTATTTTTCCCTACTATATTACAGCTCAGCAACATAAATGAGTAGTTCATAATTAGAGTGAAAAAAAAACACATACCTGTGACGACAACATTTATTTTCTGTAACAAAATACGAACTCGGGGATCCTTTGATGCAACATCAGACTGCGAACAACATATTTGTGTGCACGTTCAGCACTCCTGCGGCATTTTGTGCAATTTCAGAGAGGAGGAGACTGGGAGGGACTAACACCCAGGTGCGCGGAGTGGAGGGCATGATTTACAGTTAACATGGTCTGAGACCTCATTTCAAGTGGTCTGCCACAATGTTTAACGTGGTCTGTCACTTTATTTAAAACGGTCTGCCACCTCGTTAAATGTGGTCTGCCACATCAAGTAAAGGAGTCTATCACCTTGTTTAAAGTTGTCCACTACATCATTTAACATGGTTTGACACATTGTTTAACGTGGTCTGCCACGTCCTTTAATGTGGTCTGTGAAGTCATTTATGTGGTGTGCCACATCATTTAACATGGTCTGCAACCTTGTTTAACGGGGTCTGCCACATAATTTAAAGTGGTCTTCCAACACATGCCAATACGGCCTTTTTAGTTTACTAAATTACAATTTTAAATTTCCCGGGAGTTTTTTCTTGAAAACGTTGTGTAATGATGACGTCTACGCTTGACGTCACGGGCTGTTAGGGAATATGAGCGCTGCGCACACACACAGCTAAAAGTCGTCTGCTTTAACAGCATAATTACACAGTATGTTGGAGATCTGTGTTGCTGAATCCTTTGCAATTTGTTCAATTAATATTGGAGAAGTCAAAGTAGAAAGATAGAGTTCGGAAGCTTTAGCCTTTAGCCACACAAACACACGGTAATTCCTTGTTTAAAATTCACAGAGGTGAAACTTTACTATGGATCACAGCGAACATGGATCCCAACCAAATGTCAACCACCAGGTTTCGGTGAGAAAATTGTGGTAAAAAGTCGCTTCTTACCGGATATCAGGTGAGCTTGTGCCGCCCATACAGCTGCCGTCGACTTCCCTGAGACACTGGCGTCAACACACCCGTGGACGTACACCTTTCGACTATCAGGTACTGTTAAACTCACTAAAACACTAATAACACAATAGAAAGATAAGGGATTTTCCAGAATTATCCTAGTAAATGTGTCTAAAAACATCAGAATCCGTCCCAAAGCAATCAAGTATTTTTTTTTTCCCTTTTTTTTTTCTTCTAGTCCGTCGCTATCAATATCCTCAAACACAAATCTTTCATCCTCGCTCAAATTAATGGGGAAATTGTCGTTTTCTCAGTCCGAATAGCTCTTTTTGTTGGAGGCTCCCATTAAAAACAATGTGAATATGTGAGGAGCCATCAACCTGTGACGTCATTGTCTGCGACTTCCGGTAGAAGCAGGGCTTTTCTCTTAGCACCGAAAGTTGCAATCTTTATCGTGGATGTTCTCTACTAAATCCTTTCAGCAAAAATATGGCAATATCGCGAAATGATCAAGTATGACACATAGAATAGACCTGCTATCTCCGTTTACATGAGAAAATCTCATTTCAGTAGGCCTTTAACGTGTTCTGCCACATCGTTTAATGCGGTCTATGGCGTCATTCATATGGTCTGCCACCTTGTTTAATGTGGTCTGCCACATCATTTAACATGGTCTGCCACATTTTTTAACGTGTCTCCCACATCATTTAAAGTTGTCTGCCACTTCGTTTAAGTGGCCTGGCAACTCGCTTAATGTGGTCTGTGACGTCATTCATGTTGTCTGTGGGGGGATTTTTTTTTTTTCTTTGTCATGAAGAAGGGAGGTTTTTGTCATGAAAAAGGGAGGTTTTTTGGGTTGGCGCACTAATTGTAAGTGTATCTTGTGTTTTTTATTTTGATTTAATAAAAAAAATTCCCCCCCAAAAATTAAAAAAATTATTAAAAATTCTTCTGCGGCCCGGTACCAATCGTCATTCATGTGGTCTGCCATAACATTTAAAGTGGTCTGCCACCACGTTAGATGTGGTCTGCTACCTAGTTTATTGTGGTCTGCCACATTGTATAATGCGGTCTGGGACTTCATTAATGTGGTCTGCCACATCATTTAAAGTTATCAGCCACATCATTTAAAGTGGTCTGCCACATCATTTAATGTGGTCTGCCACATAATTTAAAGTGGTCTGCCACATCGTTTAACGTGGTCTCCTATATCGTTTAATGTGGTCTGCCACTTCGTTAACCTGGTCTGCCACTTCATTTGAAGTGGTCTGCCACATCGTTTAATGTCGTCTGCCAGATCATTTAAAACAGTCTGCCATGTCGTTTAAAGTGGTCTGCCACGTCGTTTAATGTGGTCTGCCACCTAGTTTAATGTGGTAATCCACCTTGTTCAAGGTGGCCCTATGAAGGCAGCCATTATTGCGATGTGACCCTAAATAAAAACAGTTTGACACCCCTGTTCTAATGGTGACTGAATGATTGTGTGAGTCTGCCATTGTACTGTCACAACGCCACTTCCTGTCAATGAGAAAGGACGCAAAGAAAAAGGCCACACTTCTGCAACCGGAGTTTTTGTTAAGTCTGAAGATTTTGACCACTAATTTGCGATCACAGCCACAGGAGAGTCACCTGGCATCTTCGATTCGATTTTGGTCAGTTGAGAGGCACTGATACGCTGAAATAAGGCGAGTTGGAAGAGCTGTTAGCCTCAAGCCCTGCCGCGAAGCCAAAAGCTAAAGGAAAAAACTGAAATCCCGAGACGTTAGGTGTCAGCTGACAGAGGACACAAAGGGTAACAAGATTCGAGGTTGGACACAAGACATGATGGGAATCAAGAAAGGATACTACAAAAACTATTACATGAATTTAAAGAAGAATTCAAAGAAATGATGCATGGACGCAAAGAAAAATTATGGCTGGATGGAAAGAAGAAATTAAAGAAGAAATGAAACAAATGAAAAAAGATCTGAGAAAAGCAACAACAGAACACAAACAAGATGTGAAAAGTCTGCAGCAAAATATAGAAAGTCTGCAAACTCAGAATACCACCAGAAAAAAATAATCCTCTGGTATGTGCCAATAAATGAAGACATTCAAGAAAGACATGCGCCAACAATTGAAGACCTTTCAAGAAGACAACAACAAGCTGTGGAATATCATAGATGAAATGGATCAGGATAAACGAATTAATGATATCATCGTGACAGGGCACCGAATTAAACCAAGATCCTATGCGAAAGCAGTGAATAATAAAGAATGGAAATGGATATTGTCTCAGCAGAACAGCAAGTGGTCAACTTTCTGCAATCAAAGGAAATCGAAATCGCCACGAACACCGTCCAAACATGCATCCCACAGAATGGAAGAAACAACAACGCCACTCCAGTTGTCCTCGTGAAACTTGTAAACAGAAAATCTAAAATGGCATTGCTGAGGCAGGGAAAGAAGCTGAAAGTAACAAATGTGTACATGAATGAGCATCTCACAAAACGTAATGTTGGAACCGCCAAGAAAGCACCGGACTTCAGAAAGCAATGAAAAATCCAGGGACCTCGGAGCTCCAACTGTAAAATCTACATCAAACTGAATGGAGGCCTAGAAGCAAGAATAGCTGTTGCCCATGACATCAAGGACCTGGACAAATTTTAAAGTTTACACAGCTTCTGCAACAACAATGATAATGGACTCTGACAGAAAACAAACACCTAAATTCAACATCAACACTACTACGCTGCAAGGGACGACCAAACAACAAGACCTAGATTCAGGATTGCATCCACCTACACTTATAGAGATTATTGAAACAACATCAAAGATTGTTGAACAAGAAAATATGGAACTAAAAAACGTCTGCAACAAAGATCACAAAAAACAGGATTTGGAAAATGATATAGATCCAGATACAACATTTTTTTCCCACATCAGTGATAATTGTTTTTATTACACAGATGAGCAAAACAATAGCATCAATAAAAGTGATAACAAATTGTCAATTATTCATTTTAATAGCAGAAGCTTGTATGCAAACTACAACAACATTAAGAACTTTTTGGAACACATCAACGAACTCTTCAAAGTGATCGCCGTCACAGAAACATGGATTGATGATAAAAAAAGGAATAGATTTTGATCTGGAAGGATATGAACTAAAGTACATCAACAGAACCAACGAAAATGGAGGAGGAGTAGCTGTGGATGTCAATCAATCAATCAATGTTTATTTATATAGCCCCAAATCACAAATGTCTCAAAGGACTGCACAAATCATTACGACTACAACATCCTCGGAAGAACCCACAAAAGGGCAAGGAAAACTCACACCCAGTGGGCAGGGAGAATTCACATTCAGTGGGACGCCAGCGACAATGCTGACTATGAGAAACCTTGGAGAGGACCTCAGATGTGGGCAACCCCCCCCCTCTAGGGGACCGAAAGCAATGGATGTCGAGCGGGTCCAACATGATACTGCGAAAGTTCAATCCACAGTGGCTCCAAGACAGCAGCGAGAGTCCCGTCCACAGGAAACCATCTCGAGCGGATCAGCAGCGTAGAGATGTCCCCAACCGATACAGGCGAGCGGTCCATCC
The DNA here is from genome assembly GCF_033978795.1 of Nerophis ophidion. Taxonomy (NCBI): domain Eukaryota; kingdom Metazoa; phylum Chordata; class Actinopteri; order Syngnathiformes; family Syngnathidae; genus Nerophis; species Nerophis ophidion. The sequence goes on from NC_084632.1 coordinate 76,476, forward strand.
TGGGTCCCGACGAGCGGTCCATCCTGGGTCTCGACTCTGGACAGCCAGTACTTCATCCATGGTCATCGGACCGGACCCCCTCCACAAGGGAGGGGGGGACATAGGAGAAAGAAAAGAAGCGGCAGATCAACTGGTCTAAAAAGGAGGTCTATTTAAAGGCTAGAGTATACAGATGAGTTTTAAGATGAGACTTAAATGCTTCTACTGAGGTAGCATCTCGAACTGTTACCGGGAGGGCATTCCAGAGTACTGGAGCCCGAACGGAAAACGCTCTATAGCCCGCAGACTTTTTTTGAGCTCTAGGAATCACTAATAAGCCGGAGTCTTTTGAACGCAGATTTCTTGCCGGGACATACGGTACAATACAATCGGCAAGATAGGCTGGAGCTAGACCGTGTAGTATTTTATACGTAAGTAGTAAAACCTTAAAGTCACATCTTAAGTGCACAGGAAGCCAGTGCAGGTGAGCCAGTACAGGCGTAATATGATCAAACTTTCTTGTTCTTGTCAAAAGTCTAGCAGCCGCATTTTGTACCAACTGTAATCTTTTAATGCTAGACATTGGGAGACCCGAAAATAATACGTTACAGTAATCGAGACGAGACGTAACAAACGCATGGATAATGATCTCGGCGTCTTTAGTGGACAAAATGGAGCGAATTTTAGCGATATTACGGAGATGAAAGAAGGCCGTTTTAGTAACGCTTTTAATGTGTGACTCAAAGGAGAGAGTTGGGTCGAAGATAATACCCAGATTTTTTACAGACCCTGAACTACAAAGTGGTAAAAAACATGTCAATTGCTATAGATAATACCTTAGAATGTATTATCATTGAAATATGTCAATAAAAATGCAAAAACATAGTAATCAGTTTTATATATAGATCACCTAAGTCAAGTATAGAAACATTTGAAGAATGGCTTTAGGCAACTTACATGGACAATGGTAAAACAATCATTTTCTTATGCGGTGACTTTAATATTGACTTATTGAACCCTAACAAGCAAAAGTCTATTGATGACTTCCATCCATCCATTTTTTAACGCTTATTCCCTTTGGGGTCTTAATTGATACAATGTACAGCATCAGTTTATATCCTAAAATCACAAAGCCAAGCAGAATCACAGGACACTGTGCCACGCTCATTGATAATATATTTACCAATGATTTTGATAATAACACTACAAGTGGTCTTCTTATAACCGACGTTAGTGATCATCTGCCAGTTTCTACAATATATGATGGAAACTACAAGAAGAACATGGAAGACAAAAGGATATTTTGAAAACTGTGCACGGAGAAGATGGAAATAAAAATAATGACAACATAAAGGAAGTAGTTGAAAGCTTCAATAATTACTTTGTAAATATTGGACCAAAATTGAAAAACAGGATTCCACACCCAGTGTCAATTGAGGACTAAAATAATACCATAGAGCGAAATCCCAACTCCATGTCCCTCAGTAATGTGACACAGGAGGAAAGTTATAATCGTGAAGAAAAGCAAATCTAAGACTTTAACTGATTGTAACGGAATTGATATGGAAACTATAAAAAAGGTGATTGATGAGATCTCAGGACCATTAATGTATATTTGTAACTTATCATGTCAAACAGGTAAATTCCCAAACAAAATGAAAATAGCTAAAGTTGCACCAATTTATTAGACTGGAGACAAACATCCAATTACAAATTATAAACCTGTTTCTTTAGTTCCACAATTTTCTGAAATCATTGAAAAACTGTTCAATAACAGATTACAAATTCGCAAACAAAAATAGAATACTTGAAGAGAAACATTATGGATACAAAGCTATTGTTTCAACTTCGATGGCTTTAATTGAAATTACAGAAGGAATTACCAACGCAATAGATAGTACAAAATGTTGTCAGCAGTGTTTATGGATCTAACTAAAGCATTTGACACAATTAATAACAATATTCTAATCAAAAAACTAGAACGATATGGCATCAGAGGGTTAGTTTTAAACTGGATAAGAACTTATCTAAAGCAGTGTTTTTCAACCACTGTGCCGTGGCACACTAGTGTGCCATGAGATACAGTCTGGTGTGCCGTGGGAGATTATCTAATTCCACCTATTTGGGTTACAAATATTTTTTGCAAACCAGTAATTATAGTCTGCACATGATGTGTTGGTGTTGAGTGTCGGTGCTGTCTAGAGCTTGGCAGAGTAACCATGTAATACTTTTCCATATCAGTAGGTGGCAGACGGTAGCTAATTGCTTTGTAGATGTCAGAAACAGCGGGAGGCAGTGTGCAGGTAAAAAGGTATTTAATGCTTAAACTGGCTTGAACTGGCTACAAAATAAACAAAAACTGAATGCTGGACAAAAGCAAAGACTTACTGTGGAGCACAGACGACGTCCACAATGTACATGCAAACATGACATGACAATCAACAATGTGCCCACAAAGAAGGAAAAAAACAACTTGCTAAAACAAAGTAGATGCGGGAAATATCGCTCAAAGGAAGACATGAAACTGCTTCAGGAAAATAGCAAAAAAAAGAGAAAAAGCCACCAAAATAGGAGCGCAAGACAAGAACTAAAACACTACACACAGGAAAACAGCAAAAAAAATCCAAATAGAGCACTGCGTGATATGACAGGTGGTGACAGTACACCTACTTTGAGACAAGATCTATAGTGATGCATGCTTGGTTATGGTTTGAATTCATATTCAACAATTGCAACAATGACGGTTTACTGTCAACTGAGTTTCGTTTTTTGTAGATTTCTGCTGGTGCTCTGCCTCCGGATTTTTTCAATGCAAAAAATGTGCCTTGGCTCAAAAAAAGTTGAAAAACGCTGATCTAAAGAACAGGAAGCAATACGTAAAGCTAGGCAAACACACATCTACAACGCTAAATATATCCTGTGGTGTACCTCAGGGATCAATACTAGGACCTAAATTATTCAATCGCTATATAAATGACATTTGTAAAGTTACAAAAGATTTAAAGTTAGTATTATTTGCGGATGATACAACAGCGTTTCGGTCAGGAGAGAACACAGAAGATAATACAAATGATAACAGAAGAAATGAACAAATTAAAAAGATGGTTTGACGAAAACAGACTATCTTCGAATCTCAGTAAAACTAAAATAATGCTACTTGGTAACAGTAAAAGAGAAAGTCGAACACAAATACAAATAGACGGAATAGAAATTGAAAGAGTGAATGAAACCAAATTTCTGGGTATAATGATTGATGACAAAATTGACCTGGAAATCTCATGTAAAAAATATACAACAAAGTAGCAAGAAACACGTCAAAAATGAATGAAGCAAAACATGTTCTAGACCAAAAATCACTTCATATCCTCTACTGCTCGCTAGTGTTACCATATCTGAGTTATTGTGTAGAAATATGGGGAAATAACTACATAAGTACACTTCATTCATTAACCGTGTTACAAAAAATAAGTTAGAATTGTCAGGATTGTCCCTGACAGTTTGGTGAAGTTTTAGTTAATACTCTGGGTTTGTTTTATTTCCTGTCAGCACTCTTATTTTGGTTCAGTTTCCTGTTTGTCTCTCTGAGTGCTGTGTGTCCCCTTAGCTGTGGCTGATTGGCACCTGGCCACACCTGGTGTCAATCAGCCAACTGCTATTTGAACCTGCATTGCCATCCAGTCTTGTGCTGGAGTATTGTCGCCAAGACTTGTAGATGTCAGTTTAGCTGTATGCGGTAGCGGTAAGCTGTATTCTCTCGCTGTTTGTAGCTTGCTGTCTTTTTGTTTCTTTTCTTCTAGTTCCTGTTTTCCTGGCATCCTGTTTCCTGTCTCCGAGTTCCTGGTTTGTTTTTTTGCCTTAACTTTTTAACATTAAATTATGTTTTCCTGCTCAATGCCTGCCGTCATCTCTGCATCTTGGGGTTCGTCACCTACACAATGCGACAAGAATAATACATACTGTTGGATATAGAGAACATACAAATCCTTTATTTATTAAATCAACGATACTGAAATTACACGACATAGTGAATTTGCAAACAGCTAAAATCAATATACAAAGAAAACCATAACCAGCTACCCAAGAATATACAATAATTATTCTCAACAAAAGAGGAGAAAAATAAACTTTGAGACAAATGTAATTTAAAACATTTGTATGCACGTACAACACTTTAGACCTTCAGTATATCAGTATGTGGAATTAAATTATGGAATGGATTAAGCAAAGCAATCAAAGAATGTACTTATGATGCACTTCAAGAAACTCTTCACACTTAAAGTGTTTACAAAGTACAAAGATCCATGATAAACATTCTGAATTTATTTCATCCATCCATTCTCAAAATAATCTTACTCATCTGATCATATGAAATAGAACTTACTTCACCAATTATTATTTATTTTTATTGTGATTATTTACGGAATCATTTGAATGAATTGAGAACTGGAAGTGAACAAAAGTTTTAGCAACTGTTATGTAAAAGATAAGGGTTAGGATTAAATAAGCTATGCTTTTTTTGTACTCCTTTTCGAACATGTTAAAAGGGAGAAACTGGAAATTGTGATGTTTCATGTTCGAAATAAACTCAAACTCAACTCAACTCAATAATCTCCTTGTTTTTCTCCATCCACTCGTTCTGGGGCAGACTGACTCGTACATGCACGTGCATCCTCTCCGGTTGCAATTGCTGATACAAAGTAACGTATAACTTGAACTTAATCTGTCGGTAGTCACGCTGTGAAACTGCTACACAGGTGAATCAGACCCGCCCACAAAACAGCACGTCCTGAAGAGAGGGTCAGAAAGCGGCTTGAAGGTAGTCGGTAAAACATAATCGATGCAAACATTTGACCAAAGATCCACCGGTACATGTGATGATATATGTTCATACATATGTATACATGTATATACATTTCTGGGTTTTAGGTTTTTCCATTGCCAAAGTAATTCATGGAAGCAAACGGAAACTGATCGACGGAATCTTTTATATATTTATATTTTTTATATTTTTTTACAAATATCAAACCACATATATATGTTTTTAACCATAAGGTTAAAAACATATATATAATTACACATTTGACATGCTTGTTGCTAAACAGCTCTATTGAGCGCAGAGGAAAGGGAATTAAAGCCTTTTTTTTTCCATTCCTATTTATTTTGCTAGCATTCCCCAGCATGAATAACCTCTTTATTTCACCTCCCACGGAGGAAATCTGTGCGTATTTGGATGTGCGATTGTGTTTGTGGCTGTCTTTGAATTTTGAATGGAGTTATTTGGGTGTAAATGTGCTTTATCTCCACCCCTGTCTCTCCCTCTTTCTTGTCAGCGTCCCGGTGTCAGCGTCTATTTGCGGCTCAGCAGTCAGCCTGGTCTGACAAACAAACATTAGGGAACATTTTTTTTTCTCCCCCCCCCTATGAAGGTGGAAATAATCGTATTGTTTGAGCTAATCTCAGGTGGGCAGAGCAACAAATACAAACCTTATTTGAAGACAAGCAAAGCTAAAATATGACCAAGGAAAAAAGAGCAGGATAAATTTATTTTAATATATTCAATCACGGTTTGGGTTTTAATGAAAACTAAGCAGGTTGATTATATAAGATTCATGGATTGTGTCTTTAAAGAAACATAACGCTGTGACCAGGGGCGGTTAAAAGTTTTGGCCCGGGGTCACTTTTTTACCTTAAACATACTAAAATCAATCTAACCAATGTAGATTAATATACTGTCCGCTAAAAAAAATATTGTAACATTATATTATATATCATGTACTGTTTACTGTACTAATATTTGTAATCAGGTGTTGATGACTTCATGGTCTCTTACAGGGGTGTCCAAACTTTTTGACTTGGGGGCCGCATTGGGCTAAACAAATTTGGTCGAAGGCCGAAAGCAGACTGCATGTAAAGTAATTTCATATACATATATATATATATATATATATATATATATATATATATATATATATGCAGGTGCTGGTCATATTATTAGAATATCATGAAAAAGTTGATTTATTTCATTAATTCCATTTAGAAAGTCAAA
>NC_084632.1:87500-167958 GCF_033978795.1 Nerophis ophidion
GTAGGTGTGGGAAAAATCACAAGACTACTTCATCTCTACAGAACTGTTTCATGAGGGGTTCTCTCAATCATCAGGAGATGATATATACTGTTTCATGAGGGGTTCCCTCAATCATCAGGAGATGATTGAGGAAACCCCTCATGAAACAGTTCTGTAGAGATGAAGTAGTCTTGTGATTTTTCCCACACCTACATACGGCGCTCTACCACGGTATCGAGCACTATTCTCTGGATAATCCAATCAAGACATATATATATATAAATATATATATATATATATATATATATATATGTAAATACGTAGTGAAGTTAAGTGAAGTGAACTATATTTACTGTAGTGACTCAAAGCGATTTTACATTGTGAAACTCAATATCTATGTCACACCTGGGTGAAGTATTGTCTGGGTTTTGTCTGGTTTCATGTAGTCTTGTCATGTCCTGTTTTATTTTGAAAGGTTAACTCTCCCTCTCGTTTCAGGTCACTTGCCCTTCCTCCTGTTTCACTGGTCTGATGTCTTTCCTGATTGCCTGATTGTGCCCACCTGTGTCACCCTCCCTCATGTGTGTAAATGTCTGGTCCTCCTCTTATCTTGGGCCAGAGTATATCGTCTCGCTACGTGCTGCCAGCCTTGTCTACAGCCTTGAATCACGTTTGCTAAGTATTGCCGTGCCTTATTTATTGATTTCTTTGTTTCCTCTGAGAAAGAGTGATTTTGTTTGCTAAAGTTTTTGGTCAAGAATTGTGTGTGTTTAATTTCAGTGCTTTGCCTTCTCTTTTTCCCCTCCTCTTGGAGCGCTTTACTTTGTAGTTATCTCAGCTTTTTATAGCGTACTTTCTCTTTAAAGTTTCTTGTCTCCTCTGTGTGAGTGATTTACCTTTTTTAGCTAATCATAGATTGTTGTTCTTTTTGTTATCAGATTCATGTGTAATTTGCTATTGCCTTTTTCCTTCCTATGGAGTGATTTTCAGTTTATTGCGTTTTGCCTACATGTCTTTTGTTATCATAGATTCTATCGCCGCTTTGCTTTAATCACTCTGTTCAAAGAGATTTCAAAGAAAAGTGTTAAATAAAGCCTGTGTCAATTGTCCTCCTTCTGCACCTGAGTCCTCATTCTCGCTAAGGTTTAACAATCTAAGTTACATTTAAACCAGTGTGGGTGGCACTGGGAACAGGTGGGTAAAATGTCTTGCCCAAGGACACAACGGCAGTGACTAGTATGGCGGAAGTTGGGATTGAACCTGGAACCCTCAAGTTGCTGGCACATCCACTCTACCAACCAAGCTAAACCGCCCCATGTTAATATTTCATTAGTGAAATATTATTAATGTAGAGAGGCGTTATTACATAATGTGATGTTATCCGAAGTCTGAAGAAAGTCGCTTCAGGAAAAGACGCTAACAACTAGAGTTGTAAAAAAACGAAGCTTGGTGTGGAGAGACGGAGCCGAGGAGCCGACAGCAGGGTAGGGCAAATGCCGGTCCTACCCGCAATGGCAGCCAGGAGGCAGGGCGTGCGGCGGAGAGAGGAGGCGGGACCTACTCAGAGCGACGCTCCAGCCGGGCAAGTCAGGTGCGTTCACCACACACCTGCGCTCAATCTGCTCATCTGTTGTTACGGCACAAAAGAGGGGAAGGAGGAACGATCGGGGAGTAGTAGGCAAGGAAACCACTGCAACCAGACCACGTGCAGTGACGATCACGACCCAGAGAAGAGATGACGATCCCCCGCTGGCGGCTAAAGTGGTCACTTTTCGTGTGTCTGGCAAATGAGAACAAATGGGGGGCCCTCTTTCTACTGTATGCACAAAAAATGTTTGAAATGTGTCCGCCAGCGGGGGATCGTCATCTCTTCTTTGGGTCGTGATCGTCGCTGCACATGGTCTGGTTACTGTGGTTTCCTCGCCTACTACTCCCCGATCGTTCCTCCTTCCCCTCTTTTGTGCTGTAACAACAGATGAGCAGATTGAGCGCAGGTGTGTGGTGAACGCACCTGACTTAGCTGGCTGGAGCGTCGCTCTGAGTGCGTCCCGCCTCCTCTCTCCGCCGCACGCCCCGCCTCCTGGCCGCCATTGCAGGTAGGACCGGCATTTGCCCTACCCTGCTGTCGGCTCCGTCTCTCCACACTTGTTTTTTATTGACCTTTGAACTTTTAAAAAAACAAAGACAAAAATGGAAGCCGATACAAATCCAACATCAAATTTTGACTTAAAAAGTTACTTAAACTAGATGGCCAAATAACTTTGGACGTATGTTTGTGTCATCGACATGTGTTATCACGATACGACGATAGTACTGAGAGCTCTATCGTATATATCAGGGGTGGCCAAACTTTCTGACAAGGGGGCCACATTTATCCAAAAAAAAAAAAAAGGTCGAAAGGCCACTGCATGTAATTAACTATACACACACATATATATTTGTATATGTGTGTATATATATATATATATATATATGTATATATGCTTTGTAATTTTATTTTATTTTTTTAATGGCCTGCCTTCCGCCCGATTGTAGCTGAGATAGGCACCAGTGCCCCCCGCGACCCCAAAGGGAATAAGCTGTAGAAAATGGATGGATGGAGGTTTTTTTTTTAAAATATCCACACTGTTCAGTGCCAATGTCTGTTGACATTTTGTGTTTGTGTTGTAAACCATGACTAGGAAAGGTTGTTTGTGTCGGGTCGTATAAGTAATTTTCATTCAAGATACAATTGAAGATGGTGACAGAATAGCAAAATCTTAGTTGTCAGACTTTTAACATGGATGCAATCTCCCTACGGGTAAGATTCTTTAATTTCATTTTGCGGGCCAATTTGAAGACGTCGCCGGGCTGCATTTGGTTCGCTGGCCGTAGTTTGGACACCCCTGGTATATATAATTCATATCGTACATTGTCTATATCGCGCAACTTTGTTTGTTGGAAGTCATCACGTCCGAATTCTGCTGCAATAGTCTAGTGAGAGGAAGGGATTATTGCCATTTCACTCTTCCTAGCTCGAGGCGCCTCTTTAATTAGCGAGGAGGGGACACGGCGGCGTGGACGAACTTAGCCCAAGCTTGTGGCGCTCTGTTCCACCCGTACGCGAGAAGCAAACGTCAAACCGCAGTAAGAGAAACCACAGCGGACCCCCACAGAAGCAACATCGATTTCGACACAAACGACTGGGCGGGCTCTCTCGATGTCACAAAACATCCCAGGAGACGCCTGTGGATTTCCAGGCTCGGAACACGAAGAGAGGCATCCACCGTGTCCATGCATACTGAGCGCCTCCCTCTGCAGGTTTGCCGGCTGCACGGAAAAACACCTCAAGTGGTATTTGGATCACGGAGCAGTCAAAATGGTGTCAAGCTCCTGCGCTAAAGCAGGCTGACATGAGATATTTATCAGTGCCAACTTTTCAAGAGTGGCATGTACTGGAGCTCATTTCATGGGCTTTTATTTCCAAATCTTGTACAGGCTGTGTGTTACCAGAAACAAGATTTTTCTGGTCTTTATTATGACCTTTTTTTTTTTTTTTTACGCCTGATGGGACCCCAACCCTACTTTAATAGAAAGTAGGCAGAATGTGAGTTTTAATAATTACACAACATGTCATTATTCACTTAAATGTGATTAGAAATATGTGCAGTTTACCTTTACTTCGTAGTGTAAGGTGGAGATTATCATACGTTCTTACAAAAAGTCCATATCATTGTATTCTGTTTGTTTATATCCAACACAATTTCCCACCTCTGGAAATGGGGTTTGTAGAAGATGTCGTGTAATAGACAATTGTTAACTGTTAGCATGCTAACGATAGCATGCTCGCAAGCTAACTTAAGAAATTTTTCATATGATTTTTCTCTATTTCCGCAGCCATACACCATAGAGTCATATAACTTGGTAAATGAAACATGCTAACAGTAATTATGCTAACCTTAGCAAACATGCTAAATGTTAGCATTTTAATGTAAACATGCTGACATTTTTGGATAGCGCTGTAGCTCATTTTGTACAGTTACACCTAAAACTCTTGGATTCAGACACTCGGCACGATCTTCAGAGTACGGCGGATTCCAACGAACTCCGGCCAGAGGTCCAGGGTACAGATAGCAGGCCCATTAAAATTTACGCGGGAATTTTCTATTTTTATTATTATTGTTATTGCAGCTACTCGGGGTTAAATCTCCATTGTCTCCATTCTGTTTCGAATTTAAGGTTCCTTGAAGGCACCTCAATTATGTGCTATCACAGTGGTTCTCAACCTTTTTTCAGTGATGTACCCCCTGTGAACATTTTTTTAATTCAAGTACCCCCTAATCAGAGCAAAGCATTTTTGGTTGGCAAAAAAAAAAGATAAAGAAGTAAAATACAGCACTATGTCATCAGTCTCTGATTTATTAAATTGTATAACAGTGCAAAATATTGCTCATTTGTCTTTCTTGAACAATTTGGGAAAAAAAGATATCAATATAACTAAAAACTTGTTGAAAAATCAACAAGTGATTCCATTTAAAAAAAACAAAGATTTCTACACATAGAAGTAATCATCAACTTAAAGTGCCCTCTGAGGATTGTAATAGAGATCCATCTGGATTCGTGAACTTAATTCTTAATTCTAATTCTTCACAAAAAAAAAAAATCTTTAACATTAATATTTGTGGCACATGTCCACAAATCTAGCTGTCCACACTGAATATTGCATTGTTGCATTTCTTTTTACAGTTTATGAACTTACATTCATATTTCGTTGAAGTATTATTCAATAAATATATTTATAAAAGATTTTTGAATTGTTGCTATTTTTCGAATATTTTTTAAAAATCTCACGTACCCCTTGGCATACCTTCAAGTACCCCCAGTGGTACGCGTACCCCCATTTGAGAACCACTGTGCTATCAGATGGGAAAGTGTCTCTCATAAAGTTGCCAGATGCTGACACAAATATATTTATTAAAGTTTTACTCCTTCTTCTATTACCGCTTCCTGGTTCGATGAAGCTATGACGTCTATGTTGCGTGCACAGTGAAGTGTTCGCTACCAGAAAGTATGGAAAATTAGCTTGTGTTACACATTCCTCTTTTTAGATTCAAACAACCTTATTATTGAGCTTTGACAGCAAAATCATTTTTATCTTCAGTGTTTTTCCATGTTAGTCTGAGGTAATTTTCCCTGTTGGCACAAATAAAAGGCAGCGGTTGCTGTCTTGGCATCCTGGGGTCACGCAAAAACTTGCAATGCACCACCATGACATACATTTTCTTTTACTGTATATCTTCAAGCAGCTTCTGACTGTGTGTACGAAGTGTGTCGCTTTGCGGTTTGTTCTACATCGATGCTTAAGTCCTCCTCCAGGTCAGACCCCCTTCGACTGCGTCTCCAACTCATCAGTCGTGTTGTATTTTTTAGTACTTCCATTTTGAGTCTACTTAAAAAAGTTAGAACCCTACAACATGAGGATAGCTGAAAAGTAAGGAACTTATAAACTACAACTTTGGACTCTCAATCCATCAATCAAAAACATATTTATATAGCCTTTAATCACAAATGCCTCAAAGATCTTCACAAACCACAATCACATACGGCGGATCTGAACCCACATCCGGGCAAGGAAGAACTCAACCCAATGAGACAATGAGTGAGACAATGGATTCCGAGTGTGTGCCGTTAATAATGTGAAAGTCCAGTTCAAAGCGAGGCCTCTGGCATGTAGACAAGTCTGCAGCGCAGACATCACCAACTGACTACAACTTAATTAAATGGCATGTCTATACATGTTGTCATTCATCCAGGTCTTTGTAGTCACAGGGCATTCCATCGATCGCAACTGGACTGTTTGGTTTGTCTTAGAAGACAGTTCCCCTCTCATCCGAGTGGGTTTCATCAGTTCATGCTCGTAGACTAACATTGGTCAGCGGTATAGCTCGGTTGGTAGAGCGGCAGTGCCAGCAACTTGATGGTTGCAGGTTTGATTCCCACTTCCGCCATCCTAGTCACTGCCGTTGTGTCCTTGGGCAAGACACTTTACCTACATGCTCCCAGTGCCACCCACACCGGTTTAAATGTAAAAATTAGATATTGGGTTTCACTATGTAAAGTGCTTTGAGTCACTAGAAAAAAAGCGCTATATAAATATAATTCACTTCACTTCATATAGTCTACCGCAGGGGTCGGGAACCTTTTTTGGCTGAGAGAGCCAAGAAGCCAAGTATTTTAAAATGTATTTCCCTAAAAGCCATATAATATTTTTTTTTAACACTGAACACAACTAAACGCGTGCATTTTTAAGTAAGACCAACATTTCCAGAGTATAATAGGTCTCTTATTCTTTGTAATAACACTGTTATTCTGAAGCTAACTGTGGAGGGGGCGTGGCCTGGAGTCCACCCCAGGGCAGCTGTGGCTACAGATGTAGCTTACCACCACCAGGTGTGAATGAATGATGGGTTCCCACTTCTCTGTGAGCGCTTTGAGTGTCTAACAATAGAAAAGCGCGATATAAATCTAATCCATTATTATTATTATTATTATGTTGCCAGGACCGGCCTCGAAATCAGCAACAGGTGCGTAGATGGCCCACCTGGGCCTTGTTATCTAATCACCTGTCGCTCTGTTATAAGCAGCAGCCAGAAGGAGAGACGGGGTCGGGGCTGGAGCCAGAGCGCGAGTGAGGACGAAAGAGAGAAAGACAATTGCTAGAAAGCAACTGAGGGACTAACTGAAAAATAAAACAATATTGTAACCCTAATACAGGTTCTCATGTCGGTGCTTGGTGGTCTGAAGAACCCCCGGGAGGGCAAGCCTTACACTAACCGATAATAAATTAATTACTTCTTACCATTAACGCAGCTTCTTGAACATAAAAAAGCATGAGAATGTTTTATATTTTGAACGTTGTTTTTAACACTGTGATTACAAGTGGAATTATTCATTACTTATCGTGTTAAGCAATGTCGGCTCAGATTTATCCGAGAGCCAGATGCATTCATCAAAAGAGCCTCATCTGGCTGGAGAGCCATAGGTTCCCTACCCCTGGTCTAGCGGCTAGATTTATACATAAGCTGTATACATAATATGTTTTGATGGAAACTGTCATAGCCTACGACAGTCGTTGAATTGGAATTGACCTTCATTAGCTTTGAGGTATTGTGTGTCAGAACAATCGCAGTAGATCGATTACGACCAGTCCAAAATAGTCGGAATACCCTGCGTAAGCATTTCATTCAGTTGTAACCAAATGGCATTCTGGTCACAGAAGGTGACCAGAATGTTTCTAACTCCTATTCTTTGTTGGAAGCTAAATTGCCGAGTCTTTTAGGCATGGTTGAAAGGACAGTGTTCTATGTGGGAGACAGGTGGCATCGCAGACCACGTCCTCTGTTCAAGGATGGTTTTTCAACCAAGCAGTTTTTATCTGTAAAATATCAATAAGAAAAAAGACATGTGTGTTCTTGTCTCTCATGAGGATTATGAATGGCAAAACTCTACCGTAGTCCGTTTGTCATGTGTGAACCCACCGTGAGTCCAGGAGCGTAAATGAAGTAGTCAAAAACATATCTGTGAGTAATATACCATCCAATCGATACGCAACTTTAAACCTTTGAGCATCGTTTGGTCTGGTGACAAAAATACAAGTGTGAACATTATCCAGATGAGTTTTTTTAGACCTGTGGTTGGGACCAGATTGAGTTCCCGGTTTCTAAGTGTAAAGTCTACTCTATTACTGCTGTAAAGTCCGGCATCAAATGTGACAAAAACAGATAAGCAACATTACTGTTAGAGCCATTTTGGACATAATTACACATGTTTATTTTGTTTATATATCATGCTTTGATTAAAGCAAATTTAATTATACAGCAATAGCTTACATGACTGTGTATTTGGTATTTTGCTATATTATTAGTATGTAGTTTAAAAGAATATCTTTCACTTCATATCAATGTAATTGTGCTCTATTAGTTTTCTCTGTTTAAACTGGATGTCGTAAAATGCCAGTAACTGTCATAAATAGTCAGCAACTGCCGTAAATGTGACCAAGTTTGGTTTTGGATGGTCAAACAGGGTGCGGAGCAAAAGTCTTTTTTGACCCGGTTTAAACGTATGTAAATTACAAACCCCGTTTCCGTATGAGTTGGGAAATTGTGTTGGATGTAAATATAAACGGAATACAATGATTTGCAAATTATTTTCAACCCATATTCAATTGAATGCAAGACAAAGACAAGATATTTGATGTTCAAACTCATAAATATTAATTATTTTTTTGCAAATAATAACTAACTTAGAATTTCATGGCTGCAACACGTGCCAAAGTAGTTGGGAAAGGGCATGTTCACCACTGTGTTACATCACCTTTTCTTTTAACAACACTCAAAATACGTTTGGGAACTGAGGAAACTAATGGTTGAAGCTTTGAAAGTGGAATTATTTCCCATTCTAGTTTTATGTAGAGCTTCAGTCATTCAACAGTCCAGGGTCTCCGTAGTCGTATTTTACGCTTCATAATGCACCACACATTTTCGATGGGAGACAGGTCTGGACTACAGGCGGGTCAGGAAAGTACCCGCACTCTTTTTTTGCGAGGCCACGCTGTTGTAACACGTGCTGAATGTGGCTTGGAATTATCTTGCTGAAATAAGCAGGGGCGTCCATGAAAAAGACGGTGCCTAAATGGCAGCATATGTAGTTCCAAAACATGTATGTACCTTTCAGCATTAATGGTGCCTTCACAGATGTGTAAGTTACCCATGCCTTGGGCACTAATGCACCCCCACACCATCACAGATGCTGGCTTTTGAACTTTGCCTTGGGCACTAATGCACCCCCACACCATCACAGATGCTGGCTTTTGAACTTTCCGTTGATAACAGTCTGGATGGTTTGCTTCCCCTTTGGTCAGGATGACACAATGTCGAACATTTCCGAAAAACAATTTGAAATGTGGTTTCGTCAGACCACCGAACACTTTTCCACTTTGCATAAGTCCTCTTTAGATGATCTCGGGTCCAGAGAAGCCGGCGGCGTTTCTGGATTTTGTTGATAAATTGCTTTCACTTTGCATAGTAGAGCTTTAACTTGCACTTACAGATGTAGCAAAGAAACTGTATTTAGTGACAGTGGTTTTCTGAAGTGTTCCTGAGCCCATGTGGTGATATCCTTTAGAGATTGATGTCGGTTTTTGATACAGTGGCTGTACGGTCATTCAATGTTGGTTTCCGGCCATGCCGCTTACGTGGAGTGATTTCTCGAGATTCTCTGAACCTTTTGATGATTTTATGGACCGTAGATGTTGAAATCCCTAAATTTCTGGCAATTTCACTTTGAGAAACGTTGTTCTTAAACTTTTTGACTATTTGCTCACACAGTTGTGGACAAAGGAGTGTACCTCGCCCCATCCTTACTTGTGAAAGACTGAGCATTTTTTGGGAAGCTTTTTTTATACCCAATCATGGCACCCACCTGTTCCCAATTAGCCTGCACACCTGTGGGATGTTCCAAATAAGTGTTTGATGAGCATTCCTCAACTTTATCAGTATTTATTGCCACCTTTCCCAACTTCTTTGTCACGTGTTTCAGGCATCAAATTCTAAAGTTAATGATTGTTTGCAAAAAAAAAATAAAAACATTATTTATCAGTTAGGATATCATATATGTTGGCTTTGTAGCATATTCAACTGAATATGGGTTGAAAATGATTTGCAAACATCGTATTCTGTTTATATTTACATCCAACACAATTTCCCAACTCATATGGAAACGGGGTTTGTAGACTAACGACGTCCTTGCGCCCCAATGACGTGTTTGTGCTAACGCCATCATATTATTTTTTGCTATTCTTCTTAGCGTTCGTCAGGAAGAAAAGTGAAAATAAAGCCTGTCATTTGTAATACTTCTTATACTGTTGTTATTGTGGTACGCAGGAACCACTGGTTAAAGGGAGGAAACGAGGAAACGACAAAGGAAGGTGAGTTGCCGTTACAATTACCTTGAAAGAAAATGACATGAAAACTGTCAAGGGGCTAACGATCCCCTCAGTGACGAGCAGCGTCCATTCATTTAATGATAATCCTTTTTGTTTACGGTGAATAGCGTTGCTAAACTATCTTTTGCCGTCAGAAAATGAGTCAATACCAGCAGCATAACAATCCTTCTAAATCAATGTTGTGCCTCCAGAAGGGAACAGACTAAAATTTGTAGAGTGAGGTGCCATTAATTAGATGCTAAAGACCCAAATATGCACTTGATATTGATATTGATTTCTTCTTCTACTCTGGGAAATAGCACACACACACACACACACACACACACACACACACACACACACACACACACACACACACACACATATACCGTATTTCTTTGATATTCTTCTCACTCCTGCAGTTACCAAAGGAATGACGTAAAAGTAAGCATGCGCTAATTATTTTAAAACCTCTTCTCACTCCGGCACTTACCAAATGTATGCAGTAAAAATTTGAGTGTGATGCAAGCTACGACCTTAAATCCTACTGAATAGCTCTTAATCTTCTTCCCTTTATGCGATTTCAAATTACCGGTATTGAAATCAGCCTCCTCCATTTTGAAAATGATGACAGGGGAAGTGTCACTCGTGACGTCACACAATTACCTGCACAATCTTATTATGAGATGCAATACAAAGACTGACTTCGTTAACGGCCTGATCTACTCAGATCCAGATTAAGTGCTAAATAGCCAGTTGTAAGAATGACATATTTTTAAGTGTTCTTTCTTATTCAATAGTCATGTTTAAAGCAGCTAGTGTTTTCCCATGTGGTGTGTCTTCTCATGACCTCCTTGCTTTTATCTTATGTCCACTAGTAAACTGTTTGTTTTGTCTTAAGGGTTCCTGTTTGTTGGCTCACAGAGCTGTTTTGGCCAGCTCCTTATCCGTTTTGAAGTAGCAACCGCATTTCTCTCTTGGCGGAAGGGCCTGTTTTTCCTCTACATAAGCTGACTCTTTTTGTTTGAATTAGACCTAGCTTGCTGATGCTATTGTTGCATTGTAAGGGCCGTCTCCTAAAGCTTTAGTAAAACTTGGCCAAGTGCTCTTCTGTCTCGGTGGTCCTTTTTACTCAACATATATGTAATCCTAAAAAATGTGGGATTGACCAGTGTGTTTTATTCCCTTTGAGGAAGACTGGTCGCGCAACAGATTTCAAACCCCCAAAAATTCCTAGTACTATTAGTGGGGTGATTTACTCTGACTGTGTGTACAGTTTATTAGAAGTATATAGGTAGTGCAGACCACCTTATTTAAATGAGAATGTTGCATTTACTACCAGCTGTATACTCTCGGCATGGTCCCTGAGGGTGCATGGGAGTTTTCCCAACCAGTCTACATGTGCTTTGTGGACTTGGAAAAGGCATTCGACCCTCGGAAAGTCATGTGGGGAGTGTTCAGAGAGTAAATGGTATCGAACCGCCTGATTGTGGTGGTCGGCTCCCTCTGTGATCAACGCCAGAGCTTGGTCCGCCGGTATACAGTAAGTCAAACTCGTTTCCAGTGAAGGTTGGACTCCATCAGGGCTGCCGTTTTTCACAGATTCTGTTCATATTTTTTCTGGACAGAAATTCTAGACACAGTCAGGGAAATGAGGGGATTCGCTCTGGTGGCTGCAGGATTCGGTCTCTGCTTTTTGCACATGTTGTGGTCCTGCTGGCTTCATCTGGCCAAGATCTTCAGCTTTCGCTGGATCTGTTCGCAGCTGAGTGTGAAGCGACTGGGATGAAAATCAGCACCTCCAAGTTCGGGTCCATGGTTCTTGCCCGGAAAAGGGTGGAATGCCATCTTAGGGTTGGGGACGAGACGCTGCACCAAGTGGAGAAGTACTTTAAGGTCATGTTCACCTGTGCGAGTGAGATTGACAGGCAGATTGGTGTGGATGCCAACCCTGTATCGATCCGTTGTGGTGAAAAAGGAGCTGAGCCGGAAGTCAAAGGTCTCATTTTACCGGTCGATCTACGTTCCCATCCTAACCTGTGGTCATGAGCTTTGGGTTATGACCGAAAGGACAAGATCACGGGTACAAGCGGCCAAAATAAGTTTCCTCCGTAAAGTGGCGTGGCTCTTTCTTAGATATAGGGTGAGAAGCTCTGTCATTCAGGAGGAGCTCAGAATAAAGCCGCTGCTCCTCTACATCTAGAGGAGCCAGATGAGGTAGTTCAGACATCTTGTCAGGACCGATAAGAGACAACGGGGAAGACCCAGGACACATTGGAGAGACATTGTCTCCCAGCTCCCCTGGGAACGCCTCGGGATCCCTTGGTAAGAACTGTACAAACGGACGGGGGAGACGGAAGTCTGGGCTTCTCTGCTTGGGATGCTTGTTCTGTATGTTCCAGCCAAAACTGCGTTCTAAGAACTCTGGTTTATTAGTGATTCCCAGAGCCCCCAACAAGTCTGCTGTCTTTAGAGCATTTTCTTTTCAGGCTCCAGTACTCTGGAATGTTATACCAGTAACAGTTAGAGATGCTACCTCAGTAGAAGCATTTAAGTCCTATCTTAAAACTCATTTGTATTTTCTAGCCTTTAAATAGGTAGCTAGGTTTTTATTGTCATTGCACAAGTACAACGGAACTTGTACTTGTGCACTACACAAACTCGTTCAAGATTAGACAAACAAACAGTATACAGGGTTACAGAACAGGAACGCTGATGGGTCGCCACAAGGCGCCCCGTAAAAGATGGGAAAAACTCGGGAGAGTTTCGAAGCCAGGGAAACAATTCAAGTTAGAATGTTTTGTATGGGAGTGAAAATAACATTTGCTTTGTACTCTAAATTGTCTATGACTGATCCTCCAAATTCATCCTGCGGGGCAGACAGTCCGAGGTTATCCAAATCACAAGAGTGTCCGCAGTTGTTCCCGCCTCCTCCAATCCTTTGTAGCAGCTTTGGGGTATGTGGAAGACTACCAGCAACTTCCAATTTGTCAACAAACCAGAGTAACGCTTACTCCAATCAGCAGATGTCCTGTTGTCATAATTCCGAATAGGTGGATATCTTCACGTCCTCGGCTGAAAGGGTCGCCAGGCACGCAGCACTCCTTCTTCTCCCAAGAGTCCGTCGTGTGTCCGGCAACAACCGCTTCGTCAAGACAAGCAGGTTCCCCCAAACCCAAGATCTTTTCAATTTCGTTGAGGCCAGTTAGATAGTTCCAATGTTTAGATTTTGAGAACGGTGCAAAAAGAGGTAACAAGAAAGTTAAGACAAGACAAGACAAAGAAGCAAGCAGGAGACATAAGGGAGAGGAAAGGGGAGCATCCGCCCTCGATGAGTGCCAGCAAGAAAGATATGAAATATACCCCCCTTTTAGAACAGTTGATCTGCCGTCTCTCGTTTCTGCTCTGCTGCCGTATAAGGTGACCACAGATGACGCGTTAGCTGTTCAGGGGTGGAGCAATCCTCTGTCCATCAGTTGGTGACGTCCCTGCGCTGCTGACTTGTCTCCATCCCAGATGATCCCCTGTTGGACTGGACTTTCAATTTATCAACTAGATCCACTCGACATCCATTGCCTCCAGTTCCTTGTTGTCCCAATGGGTTGAGTTTTTTTGCCCTGATGTGGGATCTGAGCCGAAGATACCGTTGTGATTAAGGGATATATAAATAAACTTTGATTGATTGACGGTGCCCCCACGACCTGACCTCGGATAAGCGGAAGAAGATGGATGGCTGGATGGATACCAGCTGTAACAATTTAGCCACTCATTTCCCTCCCCCCTTGTCATGCTGCTACCTGTGGCGTTTTGCAATGTTTTGAAACAAGCAGCCAACAACTATAATATGCACCACTTTCTGGGCATCCAAGGAGCCTTCCTGCAATGCCATATACGATGAAACCCATTTGGCACAAGCTAAGAGCAAGCGCCGGGATGATTAAAATGCAAGAAAATGAAGATTGCAAGAAGTGACTTTCATTTTTGTTAACCCTGCGGGGTCGCGGTAGAAAATTAATGGATGGAGCTATGTTAATAATGCATTTCCTATATGAAAAATGGATGACATAAAAAACCGAATGCTCCAAATCAGCCCTTAATGTATGCCAAGGTTGTTTTTTTGTTAATTATATTTTATGTTTTTTTAATTGTATTTATTTTTGTTTTTTTGATATATATATATATATATATATATATATATATATATATATATATATATATATATATATATATATATATATATATATATATATACATATAAGGCGCCAGCGCCCCCCGCGACCCCAAAAGGGAATAAGCGGTCGAAAATTGGATGGATGTATATATATATATATATATATATATATATATATATATATATATATATATATAAATGGTAAATGGGTTGGCAGAGGGGTTAGTGTGTCTGCCTCGCAAGACGAAGTTCCTGAGTTCAATCCCGGGCTCGGGATCTTTCTGTGCGGGGTTGGCATGTTCTCGCCGCTACTGCGTGGGTTCCCTCCGGGTAGTCCAGCTTCTTCCCTTCTCCAAAGACATGCACCTGGGGATAGGTTGATTGGAAACACCAAATTGGCCCTAGAGTGTTAATGTTGTCTGTCTATCTGTGTTGGCCCTGCGATGATGTGGCGACTTGTCCAGGGTGTACGCTGCCTTCTGCCAGAATGCAGCTGACATAGGCTCCAGCGACCTCCCGTGACCCCGAAAGGGACAGGCGGTAGAAAATGGATGGATGGATGGGTTATACCTATATAGTGATGTTCCACCTTCAAGCTACTCAAAGCGCTTTGACACTATTTTCACATTCACCCATTCACATACTGATGGCGGGACCTGCCATCTATCTGTCTATCTGTCCGTCCGTCCATCCATCCGTCCATCCATCCATACATCCATCTATCTATCTATCTATCTATATAAATAAAAAAGGGGATAGTTTTATGAAAATACTCATCTAAGAGACTCAATTCTCTGCACGAGTTTGTGCACAAGTTTGCACATTAATACACCGTAGTAGATTAGGGGCTGAATCTACTCACCAATGAGTGCAAAATAAATAGAAAAACACACTCCATAGTTACCTCTGCCAGGAGGTTATGTCATCACCAGGGTCTGTCAGACTGAATTATTTACCAATAACTCAAAAGGTTTTAGGATTTTGATGAAACTTTCAGGAATTTCAGAAATTGAATAAAACAAAACAAAATACACAATCAGATTTTGGGGGTGACTAAGATAACCGTCTGGTTTTAGGATTTTAAAAACGTTTCTTTACTACGGTATTAGGAGACAGAGTCTGCGCTCTCAGAGTGCTTTTTTTAGTTGATGTATTTTATTCCACCAGGAAATTGGTGTATATTTTATGTATTTACTCCACCAGCATATTAGTGCATATTTGATATAAACGTTATGTATGCATTTTAATGTTAGCGCCAATTTTATCCCACATTTTATACACAGATACAGTATTTATTCCACAAGTAAATCAATGCTTATTATCTTTAATAAAATTACTCTGCAAGAAAATGTGCACTTTAGATGAAGAATCATCAACAATTTTCACTAAGAGTTAAAAAAGGTTGCCGCAACGAGCGTCTTTTTGGGTCTATTTCTGGATGTGAAAGTTGATCACTTTTGTCTACCAGCAGGTGAAAGATGCATGATTTATAATCTAGGAACTACTTTTAAAAACGTAGAGACCAAGCAGAAGCAGGCGGCAGCTCAGTGTGTCAACAATAGCAGCGTAAGCTATCACTGCTATCAATGCGCCGCTAAAATAGGCCGTCTGCGTTAGCGCTTCTAATAACAATATTACTCATATTTGGTTATTTTTCAGGCCACGACATGTAAATGGAGTATTGTTGGCACTTTCTGGATGTTTTTAGAGAAGTTAGAGAATAGAGATGGAACTAACGATTATTTTGATTATCGATTAGTCAACAATTATCTTAATGACTAGTCAACTAATCGGATGATAAAGCGTACACATATTTAATGGCTCTAATTTTTCTATCGACTTCTAAATGCAGCTTAAGTTATTTTAGACGTGCTCACGAACAACAAAAGTGACTAGTTAATTCATAAATATTTATTTATACTGTGCTGCTCATTCCGCTGTTACACAAATTAAAATGACTAATAAAATGTTGTCTATTTAAAAGAAAGGAAAGGCAAAGTGCTAAAAAAAACAATTAACCCTGATAATGGATTTAAAAACAATTAAAACAGCAACAATAAAAACAAAAAAAACTCTCTGAGTGCTTTTCTAGTTGATGTATTTTATTCCACTAGGAAATTGGTGTATATTTTATGTATTTACTCCACCAGCAAATTAATGCAAATTAATGCATATTTGACATACATGTATGCATTTTAATGTTTACGCCTATTTTACTAATTGTACACATTGTATACACAGTTACAGAATTTATTCCACTACTAAATCAATGCTTATCATATTTAATAAAATTACTCTGCGAGATAACGTGCCCTTTTACACATTTTAACATGTTTTTATCTAACGGTGGTCAACCTACACAATCCAGCACTGCACCCTGCGCCCTGCCCGAGCTCGAAACAGCGACTACGACCCCAAAGTGATGGATAATTAAGTCAAACAACGCTAGGCCGAAAACTCAAAACCACAGAAGGTTAACTCATTGTCCAACTCTGTACATTAGCTGGAATCCTGTGTGTTTAGGTAGGTATGTAGGTAGGTAGGTCTTTATTGTCATTGCAAAAAGTACAACAAAACTTTGTTTTCAGCACAAACCTGTTCTAGATTAGACAAACAAACTGTACAGGGTTACGGAACAAGAACACTGATGGTTCGCCATAAGGCGCCCCGTAAAAGATGGGAAAAAGGTAAACGCTGGGGAAGGATGAGTAAAAAAATACAATCCAGACTGGGCTCCTGGGAGCCCAGTTCGGAGTGAGAAAAAACCTCCATAGCAAAGCACATATACATATTACAACATACATCTCGAGATATCTAGCAACAGAGGGAAGGAAGTTCAAGGTCATGGTGGTAGGTCGCAGCTCTCAGGCGCTGACCATCCATTCATCACCCCTACGGGATTTGCAACGAGGGTGTTGGATTGGGCGACGTTGTGTCTTCCTGCAGTGATCTTCGGGAGAGTCTCGAAGCCCGGGAAACAATCCAAGTTAAAATGATTTGTATGCGAGTGAAAATAAAATTTGCTTTTCACTCTAAAATTGTCTATGACTGGTCCTCAAAAACCGCGGGGTAGACAGTCCGATGTAATCCACAGTTCTTCCCGCATCCTCCAATCATTTGTGGCAGCTTTGGGGTACTTTGAAGACTGCCAGCAACTTGTAATTATTCCTCTAGCATATAACGCGAGCATATTCGTACATATTTATTTAACTACAATGTAGCTTGTCCTGGATACTGTAGCTTGATCTCATTAGATGCTTAAAAACAATTGAGTTAAACAATGTGGCTTGTTTGTTTGTTGACAGCTATATTGGCTAGCAAGGACAATTGTGCATGATACAATGCATGTTTAAACATAAACTAGCACAAAGAAAAACCTTCCTTCAGAAAGCCACAGTAAATCCAAGAAAGAAAAAACACACCTGGCGGTTGTGTTTCCATACACGCAGCATTAAAGCTGATTCATAAATCAAATATTGTCAGAGCTCACTGTCCCTTGAAGCTAACGTAAAGCTGTTTGAACACAGTTCAAACACGGTGTCCATTAATGGCAGAGCAACGGGGAAAAACACAAGCCTGCGGCTAAACTTTCTCTTTTCGCCAGCTGCCAGTAAATATTGTTACAGTATTTTAAGGGATTTGTACACACTCTGGAGTTTGGAGAAAGAAACTTTTTTGGAATATGTTAGCTCCAGCATCCAGTTAGCTAGCTTGCTACCTAGCTAACATCAGTACACTTGACTTCAGTGTACTGTTCAGTGCTATAGTGAGTGTACACCAGTCTTACTCAAGATGTTTTTCAGTATTTTTCTTCCTTGTGTTTCAATAATATTATGTTGTTGTTGCTGTGTGACCTGGAATGCGGAAGTGGTCCCAATGACGTCAGTGTCAACGTCACGCATTTGTTTCGCGTGTTGTCCGACAGAGGGCAGCGAGTTGGGACCAAGAAGTCCAGATCAGCCGAGCCGAGCAGCAGACAAACTCTATACAATCAAATGTATTTCTAAAGTATACACTTGTTCTTATGCTATCTGAACTCACTATGTTCTCTGCTGGCTGTACATATCCTACTAAGTAAGACCTACACTGTTTCAATGTCCATTTCTCTGTTGATGCAATTGTTGATGACTGATGTACTGATATCAACCAAAACTCCTCATCCCACCCCCCGGATTGTAAATAATGTAAATAATTCAATGTATATACTATGATGATGGAACGGTGTGGTGCAGTTGGAGAGTGGCCGTGCGCAACCCGAGGGTCCTTGTTTCAATCCCCACCTAGTACCAACCTCGTCACGTCCGTTGTGTCCTGAGCAAGAAACTTCACCCTTGCTCCTGATGGGTGCTGGTTAGCGCCTTGCATAGCAGCTCCCTCCATCAGTGTGTGAATGTGTGTGTGAATGAGTGAATGTGGAAGTAGTGTGAAAGCGCTTTGAGTACCTTGAAGGTAGAAAAGCGCTATACAAGTACAACCCATTCATCATTTATGATTAACTTATGTGATGACTGTATTATATATTTGTACATTGAATTGATTAACGTGGAGCCCGACTTAAACAAGTTGAAAAACGTATTCGGGTGTTACCATTTAGTGGTCAACTGTACAGAATATGTACAGTACTGTGCAATCTACTTATAAAAGTTTCAATCACTCAATCAAAAAAAACAAACATTCTACTTTTAAACCATCAAGCACAACAACTTAAATAAAGCGAGCACAGAGACGTCCGAATGCTGCCAACGTTAAGCTAAACCCAACCAAACCTGCCTATAAACTATGTCCTTTTTTGCGCCTTATTTACTTGCACTTTGGCAGCTAACTCAGCAGCTAAGTCAAGTTTTTTTTTTTTAAGTGAAACCCGCTTGGACGAGAAATGCAATCCAAGTGTTGACATGTGTGCAACTAACCGGCCTCTTTTTGCTGACAAAGTAGTGCCTAATGTTACTTCAGCATCAAGCTAGCTGTGTGGAGTTTGTGCTTGTTTTACTAACTCACAGATGCGGTCACAATTAGAAAATTGACAATTGACGTTGTCCCCCTCAAATGGAAACCCCATTTCCGTATGAGTTGGGAAATTGTGTTAGATGTTAATATAAACAGAATACAATGATTTGCAAATCCTTTTCAATCCATATTCAGTTGAATGCACTACAAAGACAAGATATTTGATGTTCAAACTCATAAACTTTATTTATTTTTTTTGCAAATAATAATTAACTTACAATTTCATGGCAGCAACACGTGCCAAAGTAGTTGGGAAAGGGCAAGTTCACCACTGTGTTACATCACCTTTTCTTTTATCAACACTCAATAAATGTTTGGGAACTGAGGAAACTAATTGCTGATGCTTTGAAAGTGGAATTCCTTCCCATTCTTGTTTTATGAAGAATTTCAGTCGTTCAACAGTCCGGGGTCTCCGCTGTCGTATTTTACGCTTCATAATGCACCACACGTTTTAAATGGGAGACGGGTATGAAATGCAAGCGGGCCAGGAAAGTACCGCACTCTTTTTGTACAAAGCCACGCTGTTGTAACACGTGCTTAATGCGAATTGGCATTGTCTTGCTGAAATAAGCAGGGGCGTCCATGAAAAAGGTGGCACTTTAATGGCAGCATATGTTGTTCCAAAACCTGTATGTACCTTTCAGCATTAATGGGCCTTCACATCTGTGTAAGTTACCCATGCCTTGGGCACTAATGCACCCCCATACCATCACAGATGCTGGCTTTTGAACTTTGCGTAGATAACAGTCTGGATGGTTCGCTTCCCCTTTGGTCCGGATGACACGATGTTGAATATTTCCAAAAACAATTTGAAATGTGGAATCGTCAGACCACAGAACATTTTTCCATTTTGTATCAGTCCATCTCAGATGATCTCGGGCCCAGAGAAGCCAGCGGCGTTTCTGGATGTTGTTGATAAATGGTTTCCGCTTTGCATAGTACAGTTTTAACTTGCACTTACAGAAGTAGCGACAAACTGTACTTAGTGACAGTGATTTTCTGAAGTGTTCCCGAGCCCATGTGTAGATATCCTTTAAAGATTTCCGGTCATGCTGTTTACGTGGAGTGGTTTCTCCAGATTCTCTGAACCTTGTGATGATATTATGGACCGTTGATTTTGGAGTCCCTAAATTTCTTGCATTTGCTGAAATTGCTTGTTGTTTTTAAACTGTTTGACTATTTGCTCACGCAGTTGTGGACAAAGGGGTGTACCTCGCCCCATTCTTTCTTGTAAAAGACTGAGCATTTTTTAGGAAGCTGTTATTATACCCAATCATGGCACCCACCTGTTTCCAATTAGCCTGCACACTGGTGGGATGTACCAAACAAGTGTTTGATGAACATTCTGCAACTTTATCAGTATTTATTGCCACCTTTCCCAACTTCTTTGTCATGTGTTTATGGCATCAAATTCTAAAGTTAATGATATATACTGCATGTAGTATGCAGTATATCTAGCTCCAAAAGAGCTCGACATACTGTATATCATGTCTTTCCTTAATACAACAATATTGCAGGATAAAACACCACATTCGTCAATGTGAACAAGTTTCAAATAATTACAGTTGCACATTACTTACAGGTACAAAGTTTCCAAGGCAGAAGCTTTTTCAAAAGTATCCAATAGGAAACGTGTCCGTGTCATTCTACGTGGCGCATCATGAGATTAACTTAATCCATTCCAATCCAATCCACTGTATTCATATAGCACACGGGTCGGCAAACCGCGGCTCCGGAGCCGCTTGCGGCTCTTTGACTACTCTGATGTGGCTCAGCCGCATACTTGCCGACTGCCCGGAGAAGTCCGGTAGATTTCCAATTTTAATGTGTCTATCAGAAATCTCCCTGGTAAACATTTTTCGATTTTCACCCATACATCAACTTTGACGGCGTGCCGTGATGACAATGCCTCTAACACTCTTCCTACATTTCATCGCGCCAGGATTTTTACCATTCTATCTGCGTGCCAGCCATCCGGTCACATTTTGGATGCGACATCTATCTGAATGCTAGGGTTGTGAACGTTAAACCGATGCGACCGAGTATTCGTTTCAACAAGTGAGCGATTAGGCTGCATCGGTAGCAGACTCCTCAATCGATGCGAATAATCCATGAATTCCTAGCTGAATCGGTTATAGAGTCATGGATCGGTTATCGCGAGACTTTGCGTGGGTTGGTTAGATTACAATATGCGCCGGAGTCTCTAAAACAACGCGAGAGCTGAAGCTGCTCGCCAAACTGGTTAGCTGCCTAGCTGGTATTAGCACGAGTGATAAACAAGGGACAACTCGGAAAATGAAGGAGGAGGAGAAAGAAAGCGTCAGTCTGACCGAAGGTGATAATGGACAGAGAAAGATTTTCAACGCATCGGGCAGACAGAAATCCAAAGTGTGGAAAGTTTTGGGTTTTATAAGAAGGAAGGGAAGCTCGACAGAAGCCATGCTATTTTTAAATTGTGTCGAGCATCGTTGACGTACACAGGAAGCACTACAAATCTCGACCAGCATGTAAAGAGGAAACACGGCCAAGAGCACGGTGAGTTAAAACCCTGTGTCACATTTTGAGATGTGTTATAGGTGTGTAACTTGTTTACATTGTAATGTTGCACCTTTGTTACCTACCTCTAGTGTTCAAAACACTATATGCTCAGATTGAAATATTGAATCTTTGTTATACCTACCTCTAGTGTTCAAAACTATGCTCAGGCTGAAATATTGCACTTTGTTGTTACTATTCTGTACTACTTTTACCTCTGGAGTTCCCATTCTACAATTCAGCCAAACTTTTTTTGGTCCAAGTCTAAAAAGAAATACATTGACATGTGATTTTGTTGTTCTGTTTTGTTTTGCCAGTGCCATAAAGCCACAATGCTTGGGGATTTGGAGTCTTGAATATTAACCGTCAAATCGAATCGTATCGTTCAGAATCAAATCGAATCGAATCGGTCTGTAATAAAAGATGATGCATATCGAATCGTTTATCAGAGAGAGATGTGCAACCCTACTGAATGCATACTCTTCCGGGCTCCATTATACACCCAGCCATTACAATTTAAACGAGGACTGCATAATAATAACTAGATTAGTGTTCTCTGTTTGACTAATTTTACCTTTTCTAACATTCCACACTTCAAAATAATAAAAGTAGGTGTGATTTGTGTTAATACCGTATCGGGTTAATATCGGTATCGGCTAGAACGCAAGGCTCCAATTAAATGTCTATATCGTATCGCAATTGATAATTGTCCAGGATCAGCGCTTAAAAAAAAAAAAGGACCATTTTGAATTCTGTTAGAAAGCAGGTTAACGTAAGCTCCCAGGCTCCTGGACTTAATGGTTCGGGTGGTGAAAATTCAACTCGAGCAAACTGTGATCGGAATTCAAGTCCTCGCGCGCAGAGGAAACTTTCACCTCGAGTACATGCCGCTCTCCGGCAACCAATCTGAATGTTACTGTGGAGGTCTGCGCAGGTGACGAATGTTTTCAATTTACTGCAAGAAACGGGTCAGAAGAGGCCCGATGCTTCATCAGAGATTATCTGCCAGGTTGGGACGTGGGGGTTAAATCCATAATACTAAAGTAGTACCGAAAACATTCCTGCCAAAGTACAACAGCACATTCAGGGTGGCTTGACTTCCATTTCAAACAAATACTCGTGTCTGCACTGAAATGGACAAAGTTTTTCTGCATTGGACTGCAGGGGTACCTCAACTTAAGGTAGCAGTATATTGGAAACCAGTTGCACTCTATATTGATGCTACTATCATATATGGCTGATTTATGACACTAAAAGTTTGCAAATAAATATATATGATCAAAATAGTATCATTCCTGAGCCGTTTTCAGAGCTAACGAGCAAGCCAGTCACATAAACCGTGACGTTGAGGAGGAGCCAGAGATCCCTTCCCCATCAACAACAATGATAATCAAGCAGACTTTGTGAGAGCCAAAAAAAAAAGATCAAGAACCTTATAGTTTTGAGCCCGAACAAAAGGAGGATGAGCAATGAATTTTAGAAGCAGAGTGCTAAACGAATGTAGCTTAATTGTGACACTATAGCATTAGCAGCATTGCTAGGTGGTAAACATACAAACTAACTACAAACCCCGTTTCCATATGGAAATTGTGGGAAATTGTGTTAGATGTAAATGTAAACGGAATACAATGATTTTCAAATCCTTTTCATACCTTTTTGAATGCACTACAAAGACAAGATATTTAATGTACAAACTCATAAACTTTATTTTTTTTTTGCAAATAATAATTAACTTAGAATTTCATGGCTGCAACATGTCTCAAAGTAGTTGGGAAAGAGCATGTTCACCACTGTGTTACATCACATTTTCTTTTAACAACATTCAATAAACGTTTGGGAACTGAGGAAACTAATTGTTGAAGCTTTGAAAGTGGAATTCTTTGCAATTCTTGTTTTATGTGGAGCTTCGGTCGTTCAACAGTCCGGGATCTCCGCTGTCGTATTTTACGCTTCATAATGCGCCACACATTTTTGATTGGGGACAGGTCTGGAGGGCAGGCAGGCCAGGAAAGTACCCGCAGTCTTTTAGTACGAAACAACGCTGTTGTAACTAACGTGGTGTGGCATTGTCTTGCTGAAATAAGCAGGGGCGTGATAACTTTGCTTGTATGACAACATATGTTGCTCCAAAACCTGTATTGACCATTTAGCATTAAAGGTGCCTTCACAGATGTGTAAGTTACCCATGCCTTGGAAACTAATATACCCCCATACCATCACAGATGCTGGCTTTTGCGCCTATAACAATCCGGATGGTTATTTTCCTCTTTGTTCCGGAGGACACCACGTCCACAGTTTCCAAATAAAATTTGAAATGTGGACTCGTCAGACCACAGAACACCTTTCCACTTTGCATTAGTCCATCTTAGATGAGCTCGGGCCCAGCAAAGCGAGCGCCGTTCCTTGGTGTTGTTGATAAATGGGTTTTGCTTTGCATAGTAGAGTTTTAATTTGCACTTACAGATGTTGCAACCAACTTTAGTTACTGACAGTGGTTTTATGAAGTGTTCCTGAGCCCATGTGCTGATATCCTTTACACACTGATGTTGGTTTTTGATGCAGTACCGCCTGAGGGATCAACGGTCCGTAATATCATCGCTTATGTGCAGGGATTTCTCCAGATTCTCTGAACCTTTTGATGATTTTACAGACCGTAGATGGTAAAATCCCTAAATTAGCATTTCATGGAAGCTTCTTTATACCCAATCATGGCACCCACCTGTTCCCAATTAGCCTGCACACCTGTGGGATGTTCCAAATAAGTGTTTGATGAGAATTTCTCAACTTTATCAGTATTTATTGCCACCTTTCCCAACTTCTTTGTCACGTGTTGCTGGCATCAAATTCTAAAGTTAATGATTATTTGCAAAAAAAAAAAGTTTATCAGTTTGAACATCAAATATGTTTTCTTTGTAGCATATTCAACTGAATATGGGTTGAAAATGATTTGCAAATCTTTGTATTCCGTAACACAATTTCCCAACTCATACGGAAACTGGGTTTTTATAATAAAACAAACACTTACTGTAATAATTCCACTCTCGCTGGGATGCCGATCGATGGGACGCTCACATAATACCGTTTAGATGAAGATGCAAAGTGGAAAAGTGTTCTGTGGTCTGACGAGTCCACATTTCAAATTGTTTTTAAAAATATTCGACATCGAGTCATCAGGACCAAAGGGGAAGCGAACCATCCAGATTGTTATCGACCGAAAGTTCAAAAGCCAGCATCTGTGATGGTATGGGGGTGCATTAGTGCCCAAGGCATGGGTAACTTACACATCTGTGAAGGCACCATTAATGCTGAAAGGTCCATACAGGTTTTGGAACAACATATGCTGCCATCTAAGCGACATCTTTTTATCATAGACGCCCCTGCTTATTTCAGCAAGACAATGCCAAGCCACATTCAGCACGTGTTACAACAGCATGGCTTCGTAAAAAAAGAGTGTTGGTACTTTCCTGCAGTCCAGACCTGTCTCCATCAAAAATGTGTGGCGCATTATGAAGCGTAAAATACGACATCGGAGACCCCGGACTGTTGAACGACTGAAGCTCTACATAAAACAAGAATGGGAAAGAATTCCACTTTCAAAGCTTCAACAATTAGTTTCCTCAGTTCTCAAACGTTTATTGAGTGTTGTTAAAAGAAAAGGTGATGTAACACAGTGGTGAACATGCCCTTTCCCAACTACTTTGGCACGTTTTGCAGGCATGAAATTCTAAGTTAATTATTATTTGGAAAAAAAAAAGTTTATAAGTTTGAACATCAAATATCTTGTCTTTGTAGTGCATTGAATTGAATATGGGTTGAAAAGGATTTGCAAATCATTGTATTCTGTTTATATTTACATCCAACACAATTTCCCAACTTCTATAGAAACGGGGTTTGTAAATCCCGCTTTCTTTATTTTAATTAATGTACACTTTGGGTGTCCCATTCAGTAAAAAAAATGTAAAATTACATTCTGTTTTTTTGAGGTGGTCTGTCATTTTTAGAATTCCATCGGACATTGTGACTTTGGTATTCGCGTTCCTGAAAAAAAGGGACCCAAACGCACATACTGTAGAGCAATTTTTTACAGCTGAATGTGTAAATATCATTCATACACACATACACATTGGCCCCCCCAAAGACACATTCTTCTCTCAATGTGGCCCTTGAGTTTTGATAGTCGATTAGTCCACAATTATCTTAACGACTAGTCAACTAATCAGATGATAAAGCGTACACATATTTAATGGCTCTAATTTCTCCATCGACTTCTAAATACAGCTTAAGTTATTTTAGGCATGTGCTTGCAAACAACAAAGGTGACTAATTAATTCATCAATATGTATTTATACTGTAACTGTGCTGCTCATTCCGCTGTTACAAAAATTTAAATGACTAATAAAATGTTGTCCATTTAAAAGAAAAGAAAGGCAAAGTGCGAAAAAAACAATTAACCTTGTTTATGGATTCAAACAAGTTAAAACAGCAAAAATCAAAAAATCTAACTTTAAAAAGAAAATCATTTTGTGATGTTTAAAAAGCTGCACAGTGGTATATTGATCATTGATTAACTCTTGGCAGTTTTACTCCAATCTGGCATTATTTAACAATTCTATCTTTGATTGACTCTTAAAATGTTGGTGTGAACGTCTCTGCACGTGGTGGGTTCTCCTGACGCTGACAGATCTTCGGGAGCCCGGTAGACAGGTTGAATAGAGTCTTTTATTGACATAAACAGGACAGAATTGCTTTCCAGCAGACTCTGTCTCATATTTGTATGTCTCTCTCTATCTGGCTCCAACTCCAACTCTTGTGTCTCGGCCCGGCTGCTGTGAATGAAGGCGACAGGTGATTCAATAACCAATCCCAGTTGGGCAATCCAATCACCTGTCGCTGGCTTCGAGGCCGGCCATACACACCCCATTCCTGCAGGAGGCGCGCCAACCACGCCTTCCTCCACAGTGGTCTATATAATAGATTGTATGTTTAATCTTATGATACCTCCATATTGGTGCCTGTCTGTCTCCGCGGTTAGCTTCTCTTTTTTCTCTCTTTTGCCTTTTTTTACAGCATTGCAAATTGACGCTGCTTTAAATCGTACTTGAATTGATATACACACAGTTTAGCTGGCTGACTTTGGCTAAAATGATATTTGTGTGAATGCTTTGTTTTTCTTCTTCTTCTCCTCCAGAATTCCAAGTTTTCCAAACCCTATTTTCACCCTTTTTGCTGTTGTCAACTCCTCCCACATTTTGAACCCACTACAACAGCTCCACTGTCAAAAACATTCCTCTTAATCAGTACAAAGAAAAACGTTGTTTTTTGAATTGGAAAAAGTTAAAGTTAAAGTACCAATGATTGCCACACACACTAGGTGTGGCAAAAATATTCTCTAATGTTACCACTTCAACATTTCTTGACCGTTTGAAAACATTCCAACACCAACCATTCAGAACATTCATTTTTTTTTTTTTACCATATTCTAAAAAAAATCCCTCTTTTTCTGGAACTACCAAATTTCCATGAAATTCCCATTGAAATGAATGAGACATTTTTCAAAGCTCCACAATTCCCCATTCTTTATCCGATCCAAACCGTTCTAACTTCAATATATTCAGCCTCTTCAGAAAATGGGTGCTCTCTCCCAACAATTAAAAAAAATTCCCGTATTTCCTAGAAATCCCAGAATTACTGACTTTTTCCCGATTCAAAATGAATTATCAATTTTTCAAACTTCCACAATTCCCACATTTTTCAATCCATCCAAACCATTTCACCTTCAACACGTTCAATTCATCCTGGAAATTCAAACAACTGTTTTCCACGTTCAACAAATTTCCACGAATTCCTGTTTTTTTCTAACCTTATTTCCAACCTTTTTTTTTTGACATTTTTCAACCCATTTCAACCGATCCAGAGTTAAAACATTTCTCTTAGTCAGAACAACAAAACATGTCGGTTTAGGAACTTTAAAAATTCCCGGAATTCCATAATACCATTTTTCAATTAAAAAACAGTTACTACTTCAACGTTTCTTGACCGATTTAAACAATTCCAATCCCAACCAATTGAGCTCATTCAGGACATTCATGCAATTAATCATTAAAAAAACAAAAACAAAACAACGCTTTTCCCCAAGTTCCCAAGAAGTTCCCATTGAACTGAATGGGACATGTATCCAAGTTGCACAATTCCCACATTTTCAAACTATTTAAACCATTCCAACATCAACACATTCCACTCATCCTGGACATTCAAAATAACACTTTCCTAAGTTCCAAACCAAATTCTGTTTTTCCTGGAAATTCAAACTCTTCAACATTCAAACCATTCCAACATTCAAACTTATTCATACTACATTCTGTCAGCATTTCAGTTCAACTTTGTCACGCCTATGGATCATGTTTTGTTTTTGTCATGTTTGGTCATGTTATGTTTTGTTTTTTTGGACACTCAGTTCTCTTTTTACACTTCCTGGGTTGTTTTCGTCTCCATGCCAACTCATTGATTTTCACCTGGCCCTCAAGTCACACCCCTGTCCTCAGCCCTCACACCAGCTAGTAACGATCACAGTTATTATTTAAGCCAGAGTTACCAGGTAGTCGGCCTGGCAACTTCCCACTTTACCAACATCACCCATCTACCTTCATGCCTTGCCACGCTGTTTATTATTCTGTCCATGCCACGTAAGTTTTTGGTTTGTTATTCATGCCACAGCGCAAGTGTTTTTGTTCCACGTTTATAGTTTACAGCCTTTGTTCTAGTCATTTGTTTTTGTAGCCAAGTATTTGTTCTCCGCCGTTGTGCACGCCCTTTGTTTGCCATTTTGTAGTTTGTTTGTGTTAGTGTTAATAATTCAAGATGTTCTTACATTCACGTCTGACTCGTCCTAAATATCCTCTGCGTCGAAGAAAGAAGCAAAGTCCAAGTCCTTGCCTGACAAACTTTAGCATTGGAGCGTTCACATGCAATTCCATCGGAAATTGCCTCATCTAGTTAAATCTATTTTTCACACAACTTCTTCTCACTCTTGTTAGCTGGCTAGCAGGGCACAAGCTAACAGTGTCCTTACCGAGGCTGTGACCGCATCCTCCCTCCAAATGTACATCATGTTTAAATGCTGCCGTATCAAAGATGTACTGCCATAAAAACAAATATCCTGATACTACATGTTATCACTGGCAATGTTTATATTTGTCGGTGACACATTTTCTTGTTGTCAATGTCGACTAATTATCTGTATTTTTAAATGGATATCCTGATCTTGCTGGCTGCAAAACAAGTTTACCTTTGGGTACTAAAAAGGTAACCTAATCTAACCTAACCTTCTGTCAGCCCTAGTAGAGAGTACAGTGGGAACAATAGAGGAGGCTCCATCTGTTGATTCAATTGTTAGCTCTTTATTTACAATGTTCAATGCATAAAAAAACAAACATATGTATTCTTGTCTTACATAAGAATTGTGAATGATAAGCAACATTCCAAAAAAGTGCAGTTTCCCTCTAAATGCCCGCCATTTATTAGCTTAACGTTATAACAGTTTTATCTCTAGTAGTTTTTTTTGTGTGTGTTTTTTTTACAATATCTAGAAGTTGGTTTTTCTTTTTGAAAGACTGTTTTTTGGGGGGTAAGTGGGGGAAGCCGAAACACCATTACATTTCAATTAATTTCAATGGAAGACAATTTGAGATACAAGTGTTTTTATCACAGTGCTGTGCACCACAGTAAAGAGAAACACAAGGATGCAGACGGATGGTGAGCAAAACATTTCTTTTACTGAGGAAATCTACTCACAAAAGCAATTCGAAAAGGAGGTCACAAAAGGCGACGGTGCGAAAAAAGGAAAACAAAATGTACACTGTGGAAAAAACCTAAAAACTAGTATATACAAAAATAAACTAAATTTAGGTCGGAGTGGCAAGACGTGCGAACTACAAAAACAACACCAAGCTGGATGGCGATCGCAAGGAATGGCCAAGATAGTAGATAATAAAATACTCGAAGCATAGGAATTATCTTGCGTGGAGAGCCGAGGAGTGGAATCGCCGAGTGCCATCCAGCTATCAAGGGAAAATTTGAAGCAGCGGCGCACGTCTCATAACTCCGCCCACAAGCAGAACGCAGGAACTTTAGGGGGAAGGAGAAATGCATTGAAAATACAAACCACAAGGTGGCAGCAGGCGGTGAGTGTTTTGAGTTTAGTTAAGCCCGTAAATCGAACTTGGGCAAAATACGGCCCGCAGGCCACAAGAATTTCAACCCGGCCAACTGGAAGTTCTACATAATTTTTTAGACGTTCAACATCAAAACTGTAGCTGCCATTAAGATATGCAGTGCTGTTTCTGAATGACTGTAAATCTTGAACTATAGAAAGTGTTTCAATGGTTGAAATATTCGCTTTACCTCAAAGGGGGTGATCAAGGGTGATGGGTCAAATGCAGAAAATAATTTCGCCACATCT
This sequence comes from Nerophis ophidion, assembly GCF_033978795.1. Classification (NCBI taxonomy): domain Eukaryota; kingdom Metazoa; phylum Chordata; class Actinopteri; order Syngnathiformes; family Syngnathidae; genus Nerophis; species Nerophis ophidion. The sequence goes on from NC_084632.1 coordinate 117,612, forward strand.
AGTATGTGTGTGACAATCATTGGTACTTTAACTTTTTAACTTTAACTTTTAAGTGTTAAAAGAGGCATTGCGGTAATCTACTTCACAGCAGCTCAGACAGGAACAAAGCAGAATGGGCGTGGTTTGTTTTCAGAGCAGCCAGCCTGAAACGCGTGTGTCAGAAACAGTTGCGGAAGCAGATTTTTACAACAAATTTCTGCATATAAGTGAAAATAATCATATTTGTTGGTTATTATTATCCTTTGCATTCATATTTTGCGGTTCGATACATGTTGTGTTTTGCTTGATTGTAAAATATGTCTATGGAGAAGCTGGTCTGAGAAGTATAAGAGGAGCAATGTTGTTCATATTCAGTGTTTTATTGTTCATAGTTAATAATGTAAATCCCACTTTCTTTATTTTCATGTACATTTTGGGTGTCCCATTCAGTAAAAAACTGTGAAATTTCATTCCTTTTTTTGAGGTGGTCTGTCATGACGTTTTTAGAACTCTATCGGACATTGTGACTTTTGGTATTAGTGTTCCTGAAAAAATGGATCCAAACACACAGTCTTTTACAGCTAAATGTGTATAAATGTCATGATCCGTGGCCCGGATCATGTTTTGTTTAATTATGTTCTGTTAGTCTTGGACTCCTTTAGTTCCGGTTTGTGCACCTCCTGAGTTTAGTCACCATGGTCCCTTATGATTTTCACCTGTCTCTGTTGTTTGGGACACACCTGTGTCTAATCAAGAGACTACTATTTAAGTCTGCCTTTGTTGATCACTCGTTCTGGCTTTATTGGGGCGGTATAGCTCGATTGGTAGAGCGGCAGTGCCAGCAACGTCAGGGTTGCAGGTATGATCCCTGCTTCCGCCAACCAAGTCACTACCGTTGTGTCCTTGGGCAAGACACTTTACCCACCTGCTCCCAGTGCCATGCACACTGGTTTAAATGTAACTTAGATATTGGGTATCATTATGTAAAGCGCTTTGAGTCACCTACTAATATGCACCACACTGTGAACCCACATCAAACAAGAATGACAAACACATTTCGGGAAAACATCCTCACAGTAACACAACATAAACGCAACACAACAAATACCCTGAATACTTTGCATCCATGATTCTTCGTGACTATATTTTACACCACCGCGTCCCCAACCCCGCCCACCTCAACCGACGCACGGAGAGGTGGGGGTTTGGTGCTAGCGGGGTGTATAATATAGTCAGGAATAGTCATTGATGCAAAGGATTCTGGGTATTTGTTGGGTTGCGTTTATGTTGTGTTACTGTGAGGATGTTCTCCCGAAATGTGTTTGTCATTCTTTATTGGTGTGTGTTCACAGTGGGGTGCATGTTAGTAAGAGCGTTAAACTTGTTTATATCACAACCTTCAGTGTAACCTGTATCACCCAGTATGCCTTGCAATCTCGTGCATGTGACGATAGAAGCTGCGGAATGCATGCGTCTGGTTGGCACGCAGATAGCATTGCGTGAAAGGCAGGCGCGATGACATGTTGTAGAGGATGTTAAAAGTAAAGGTATCGCGGCACGCCCTCAATGTTGTAGTCTGAGTGAAAATCGGAGGATGTTGACCCCGGGTGATGTCCGGGAGAGCCACCGAAATCCGGAATCCCCCCGTGACAGTCTGGGGGGTCGGCGATTATGCAGCTGAGCCGCATCAGAGTTGAGAGCTGAGCCGCGGGTTGCCGACTCCTGCTCTATATAAATATAATTCACTTCAGTTCCCTTCATTGTTTAAGTCACACCTTTGCCAAGTAAGTTTTGTTCCATGCTCTAGTCTGTGCTAAGTTATAGCCTTAGCTTCCGGTGCGATCAGCACCTTGTTTCGTCTGTTTGTTTTCAGTTTGATACCTGTTTGTGTTCGATTGCGGTTAAATTATGTCGTTACCTGCAAATCCTGTCCGGAGTCGTCCTCTTGCTTCCCGCATCACCATGCGACCCCGTAGCAACAATAAATAATTTATACACACATAAACATTGGCCCTCCCAGACACATTTTTTTTCTCTCAATGTGGCCCCTGAGTCAAAATATTTGCCCAGCTCTGCCGTAAATTGAAGTAATACTGCGTGTCAATAAGTCCCACAGGTGTGCAGGTGAGCAATTAAATCAATATTCATGGCAGTGGGGCCTTGGAGTCTGTGTCCAAAGCCACTAAGCCCCAGCTTGTGGAACTGATGTGATTTCTGTTTGACGACGAGCGCTGCTGTTGTGCAGGACCGCGTCTAAATCCGCTGCTGAAATATTGAGCAGGTCGGGGGAATTTGCTTCTCGATTCATTCGTGCTAGCGAGGCGGCCCGTGCTACGGCTCGCCATCGCCAGCCGCGTCTCATGCTCTTCATCAGCTCCGTGTTGTGTTTTTTATATTTTATACAGAACTGCCTGTGTAGTTTGCAAAGGAGAGAGCAGTTTTTCCAAACGTGTGCCAGCGGAATGTGCTCGATGCGAAATATATTTTCCCCCGATTAGGCGGGAGTCTTTGGAAAAGCCTCAAAGTGATGTCTGGAGGGAACACAAGCAGAGAGAAGGACCAAAGACGCTGCAAAGCCATACTTTATTGCTTTCGCCATGTTTGTTTGTTTGTCAACAAGAAGCCGCCCAACGTTCTGAGGGGGGTTCGGGTGAAATGTTGAGCAGAGGTGCGTTCAAAGCCAAGGAAGACTTGATTAGGTTGTGATGACCCGAATGTTTTACACTGGCCTTTAGAGATGTTTGGATAGGTCGGCGTGCCACAGAATATGGTATTTATAATGAATTTAGTTTAAATGTATTCTTTTTAGCTCAGCGTTATTGTCTTTACCGTTAAATGTATTTAGGGACCGGATGTCTTTTTAGAACAGAGAACCCTATTGAATTTCTGGCGTTTAATTCTTTCTTTCTTATTATTCTGCAGCTTTGAGCTGTAATTTGACCCCCTTAACATGCTTCAAAACTCACCAAATTTGACACACACATCAGGACTGGCAAACATTGTAATTTAATCCGAAAACCTTACCCCAAAACAAAAAAATTGCGCTCTAGCGCCCCCTAAGAATAAAACACAGACAAAACTGCCTGTGACTTTCAGTAGGAATGTCGTAGCAAAATGAAACAAAAACCTCTATGTAGGTCTCCTTAGACCTACATTTCATACACTGACATCCTTTAGCAAAAATCAACAGGAAGTTTGCAATTCCCCTTTCAAAACAAAAGTTTTGTAAAAACACTCACCTTTGCCTCTTTGAGCTGCAATTTGACCCCCTAAACATGCTTCAAAACTCACCAAACTGGACACACACATTAGGACTGGCGAAAATTGCGATCTAATCAAAAAACCTAACCCCAAAACTCAAAATTGCGCTCTAGCGCCCCGTAGGAATAAAACACAGACAAAACTGCTCCTAGGAAGAAAACACACAAAACTGCCTGTAACTTCCAGTAGGATTGTCGTAGAGACCTGAAACAAAAACCTCTATGTAGGTCTCACTTAGACCTACATTTCATATATTGACAACCCCCCGCAAAAATCAACAGGAAGTTTGTAATTCCCTATTCAAAACAAAAGTTTTGTAAAAACCGGTCACCTTTTTTCAAAAATTATCTCCTCTGAGCGGTTTGTTGTGTCAGCTTCAAACTACCACAGGAGAGAGATTGTACCCTTCTGATTAAAAGTTGATAAAACAGTTTTAATTACAGCTACGGTTTTGATTTTATCAGCCTTCAAAGAACCGTTGTGCTGAAATCCATTTCAAAGATGGTCGCCGTGCGCAGGCACAGTGACTGAGACGTTTTTTTCCCCGTTTTTTTCCGTGTCGTCTGCTGCTGGTGCGCACGCATCAACATTCGTGAGGGAGGGGCTGTGATCGTCTACACCAAGATGGCTGCCAGGTGCCGTAGCTAAGCCGGTATGTTTTAAAGTTTTCGTTTGCCTGCATATCGTAAAACATTTACAACTAATTGTAATTTCTTAGGTGCCGACCATCAGGGCCGAGTTGCGACAAGAGAGTGTGTCGATGTTAAGATATTACGCCGAGTTGGTAAGTCTATCTGTTTGCTAATAGTAACTACTATCCATCCATCTTCTATTGCTTATCTGGGCTTGGATCACGGGGGCAGCAGCCAAAGCAGTCTCGTCCATCGCTGCTTGCAACTTTAATTTTCATTGGTTTCAGGAGTCCCTTCTGTTGGTTTCATGGTTTATGGATTCTTATCATTTGACTAGGTTTATTCTGGTAAATTGTAAGTGGGTTAGATGTATTAATTGAGTACGATTAACATTACTGATTGAGTGTTATTATTTGATTGGGCCCTGGGGCCCCTCTGAAGTGAAGAAGTTTGGGCCTATGGGCCTAAAAGGCTAAGTTACCACAGTTCTGAAAATTTGAACAGATATTTTTACACCACAAGAATATGAATGGATTAATTTTTATGCATGTAAAATAGCGTGTACCATGAGTGGGCATTTTTTTTACGTGTGATCTACTAAGACTGCAATTGACTGCAAATGTGCAATTGAAAAGTGGTGCAGACCGCCTTATTCAAATGAGGATTTTGCGTGTACTATACGGGGCATCAACACGAAGACCCTCGATTTTCTACTGCACATTCCTGTGATCATTCTCCCACCTGTGGCGTTTTGCTATATTTTCAAACATGCAGGAAACATTTACCACTTTTTATGGGCATTTTAGACACAGTGTAAAGTGCATCTACAATGAAGTGAAGTGAAGCGAATTATATTTATATAGCGCTTTTTCCTAAAGTGTCTCAAAGCGCTTTTACATAGTGAAACCCAATATCTAAGTTACAATTAAACCAGTGTGGGTGGCACTGGGCGCAGGTGGGTAAAGTGTCTTGCCCAAGGACACAACGGCATTGACTAGGATGGCGGAAGCGGGGATCAAACCTGCAACCCTCAAGTTGCTGGCACGGCCGCTCTCCCAACCGAGCTATACTCACCTTTTCCCCCTTTTCTTTTAGCGCCCAAGGGAGCAAGGCTGCAGTTACTCTGCTCAATACACAAAAAAATGCATTCTTGATAATAAATATTAGAAATAAAGAAATGAAGGGCATTAAAAAACAAACAAAAAAATGCCAGCAAACACAAAAGGTGTTTATTTTCTGTTTTTACTCAATAAAATAAGATGGCAGTACCCCCGCCCCTTACTCTGTAAGGGGCGGGGGTACTGCCATCTTGTCTATGCTATGGTTGTGTTGTAATGGCTGGTCTCCTAAAGCTTTAGTAAAACTTACGTAAAAGTACTATTCTGTCTCGGTGGTCCTTTTTACTCAACATGTATGTCATCCAAAAGGACTTAAAAGTGACCAGTGTGTTTTATTCCCTAAGACGAACACTGGTGGCGCGCAACAGTACATATTTTACTGTATTACTCCAAATGTTTTTTATTCAATTAGCATATTACTGCATGTATACACATTTAATTCATATTTTTTTTACTTTTTTTGCTCTAAAAAGTGTACTTATGTTACATACTGTATTTGGAACCTACTTATCTGTTTATCAGTGCCTTGGAATAACAATGTACATTTGTACATATTAATTCCACAAGCACAATTGTTCCCTTTTTGCTTAATATCCATCCACCCATTTTCTAACGCTTGTCCCTTTCGGGGTCGCGGGGGGTGCTGGAGCCTATCTCAGCTGCATTTGGGCAGAAGACGGGGTACACCCTGGACAAGTCGCCACCTCATCGCAGGGCAAACACAGATAGACAGACAACATTCACACACTAGGGCCCATTTAGTGTTGCCAATCAACCTATCCCACTAGCATATTAGTATATATTTCACTGATTATATACATTATAGCTCATGTTTATTTTTTATTTCTTAATTGCCTTTGCAGCATTTTAATTAGTGGCGTTTTGTAAAAGGTGCACAAACGCAAGCTGTCTGCTTGAGCAGCTGCCATGGCACAATGACAACTCCTCTTCCATTCTCTTTCTTGTAAAGCAGCATTGATTCTTTTGGCCTCTTGTGAGGGCTGTAAACTCGATAGAGCAACGTTATCACGTGCTCTCTGGCATGTCAACCAGCTGATCTATAAATCCCCCGTTGCTAACTTTAAGTGTACCGTGCTGAACGAGCAAACGGCAAACCCTTGACCGTCAGGTGCCGAAGCTCTCACAATTAGGAAAACCCGTGACTACGGGTGAGTCCTCACAATTAAACCTTCACTGCAGAAGAAATATTGATTTGTTTGACTCCGAAATCCCACAGCAGCAAACAGCCAAATAAGCAGAATAAACTGGCGCTAGACTGAAGCGCCTGGAGCAGTGGTTCTCAAACTTTTTCCACCAAGTAGCACCTCAGAAAACGCCATAAAGACCAACATTACAATACAGGAGCGTAGCAGGCCTAAGTATTCATTAAAAAGAAGGCAGATGTTTTATTTAACGTGTATATTTAATATTTTGGCTAATGTTTGAACAGTAACACTGTTTGAATTTTCAATTAAGGGATTATTTGGCGTACCAATAGATGGAGCCCGTGAGCCACTACCACAAATCGAGAATCACTGGCCTAATGGACAAAAAAAAATAATACAGTTTTTGTTTCAAAACCACTTGTGTCAGAATGCGATCACGCAAACAGTCATTCACAATTTCTGTCTCGGCGGGCTGGGAGAGAGAGTACCAGCTTTGGACGCACACACAGAAAGCGGTGTTAATTTTGACAGCAAAATTGGATTTAGTTTTAGTCATAGTCTTTTGACTAAAATGTAATTTAGTTTTAGTCATAATTTAGTTATTTAAATTGTTTTAGTTTTAGTCTAGTTTTAGTTGACGAAATACCATAAGATTATAGTCGACGAAAACTACAGTAGATTTAGTCGATTAAAGGGTAATATGTAAACCTTTCCTTCAATTTCTGAAAATCAAAGCAAAACAGCGGAAAAATCACCGACACAAGTCGTATTTTGATGAAAATCATGTCTCAAATTTAGTATTTCACGAGTAAGCCGTCTAATAAACGGGATAACGTCGAGTGAGTTGTATGTTGTGAAAAATGCTAACCTGTGTGTGGATTTCGGGGTGATTCGACTGTAAATGTTGCTTCAAGTTTGTTGTGTTTTTCCCCGTAATCCTCGCGCTGCATTTTTTACACTGCGTCTTGTTATCTTTGACGTCAAATATAAAATTTCCCCATATGTCCTCGCTCCTCTTCCTCCCCGGCGTTGACATGTTGTCTTCTGCAGCGCATTCCCGGGTCAGTCTCAAACGCAAACTACGTTTACGTAACTTCCTTACCACGTCGCTCTGATTGGTTCTCTTCCCAACTACTCCCGCCTCTTCCTAACGAAATGAGTTTCAATTGGACCTCGTCTCTGGCAGACATTTTCGTCTCGTTTTTATTCGTTGACGAATATGTCAATACTCCTCGTCATCGTCTTAGTCCACGTAAATCATTTTTTATTTAGTTATTGTCTCGTTTTAGTCAGAAAAAAAAGGTCGTTGACGATAACTATGACGAAAAAACACTGACAGAAAGCACGTACACAGAGCCTCTCGACTCGCTAGCAACAAAAATTGAGGAGGAAAAAAAACAGGGATTACAAAGCCAAATGTGCCGTTGTGGGAATATTTCAGCTTCTTATCTGATGGGCAATATGAGCCCATCGGCATGAACGTTGAGATCACCTGATGCCAACAAACAAACAGACCTCGTTTTTCCAACTGGTGAACAAAATGGTAATTTAAGAAGTTGAATATTTGTTTGGGTAAAGTTTTTGCTTACAGAAATGAGTCGGTTTTATTTTTTGTTTATTTATTTAAGATAACAAAGTTATTTACCTTCCAATTACAGCACAATGGTAAACAATTATACAGTAATGGGAAAGTTGATATCCTTTTAAATGTTTCCTTGCAATATTATTATGAACTACAAAGTTTTGATGCGCCTGCTAGCTGTGCCCCGGACCTCTAACCGGGGGTCGTCGAAAGCCGCCGTACTTTGAAGACGGTGCCGAGTGTCTGAATCTGAGAGTTTTAGGTGTAACTGTACAAAATGAGCTACAGAGCCAGTCTAAAATTTTAGCATGCTTACATTAAAATGCTAACACTTAGCATGTGTGCTAATGATAGCATGCTAACAGTAAGCATGTCTCACATTTCAAATTACACAGCTGTAAGGTGTATGGCTGGGGAAATAGAGAAAAAGTGTAAAATGAGATGTAAAAATTAGCATGCTTAAGTTAGCTTGATAGCATGCTATCATTGGTACGTTAACAAGTGTCACGTACCAAGTTATATGACTCTGGGGTAAACGGTTGCAAAACTAACTCAGAAGATTTGCTAGATGCCTCTGTGAAATAAATGCACCAAACTAAAGTCCATCCTGTTTTAGCTTTATTATCGCTGTAGCTGCTGTCACTGCCCACACAAAATTAGAAGAGGTAAATTTGTATTTGTCCAAAGGCTTCCAATTGGCCTTTGCAGACAGTATAAACTCCTTTTGCACGAACAAAACAGGCAAACAAACCAAAATCTGGTTGATCAGCCTCACATGGTGTCCTATTTGTTTTTCTGGGAGTCAGCCTGCTTCAGATCAGTGCTCAAATTTTACTGCGGCATTTGCCGCGACTGCCCTTGTCATTTGCCGTAATGCCCCAAAAATTTACCAACATTTGCGGCAAGAACAAGGGATGTAACAGTAAACGGTGTAATGGTAATCAGTGATAATTCCCGACGGTTAGTAATACCATTGAATTTTTTAATGACCAAAAAACTATCATTTATTATTGCATTTTCGGCAACACGAAGTCCGGCACATGCGCACTAGCATCGTTTGGCTTGATAATCATGGCGGACCAACGACACCGACTTTGCTGCGGAGATTTACCCTCGGAGTAAACTGAGCCAAGGGCTTGGTTTAACGTAATTTTTCCTCGCTTCCCACCGCGCGTTTAAGAGCGCACTGCTGTGTTTAGATGAAGACAGGTGTGGACAATTATGGAGGCGGACACAGTTGTCCCACACTCAAAGTATACAGCAAAGGAGAAAACTATTTGATGTTTTGCAGAAGGCGATGTGTCGTGAACGTTGTCAAAACTTGTTTGTATAGTATTTACTTTGTTTACTGGGATGTTCACTCCTCCTTTATTTAACTTCAAACTCTATTAGTGTTCAAATAACATCAATCCTAGCTAAAATGTTTTGTCATCTCATCGAATTGAGCACAGGCGGTGAAGATTGTTTAGTCGTTGTGAGAGGTATCACTCTGGGGTTTTTTTTGTTGGCTAAATAGTTGTACTGAAACACTAGGGAGGCGTTGGAGAAGAAAAAAGCTTGTTTATTAGACTTCATCTTCATTAGCCAAACTGTTTTGGGTTTTATTTTGAAATCAAAAAGTAAATATCAGCTTTTGTTTACATTGATCATGTTTTTTTTCATGTCACTTCAAAAATCATTAATGTGACATCATTTTGTTAATGTGTTATTGTGTATATTTAATTCCTATATGACATATTTCTGCTCAAACTACATCAGGGGTCTCAAACTCAATTCACCTGGGGATGCAGAGTCTGGGTGAGGCTGGGTCGCAAGAAAAGAAAATATTGTAGCGTACAGGAAGAGTTAGTGCTGCAAGGGGTCCTGGGTATTTGTTCTGTCGTGTTTATGTTGTGTTACGGTGCGGATGTTCTCCCGAATTGTGTTTGTCATTCTTCTTTGGTGTGGGTTTACAGTGTGGCGCATTTTCGTAACAGTGTTTAAATTGTTTATACGGCCACCATCAGTGCGACCTGTATGGCTGTTGACCAAGTATGCTGGCATTCACTTGTGTGTGTGAAAAGCCGTAGATATTATGTGACTGGGCCGGCACGCAAAGGCAGTGCCTTTAAGGTTTATTGGCGCTCTTTATTTTTCCCTACGTCCGTATACTACTCCGTACAGCGGCGTTTTAAAAAGTCAAAAATTTTACTTTTTGAAACTGTTACCGATAATTTCCGATACTACATTATAAAGCATTTAGCGGCTGATTATATCGGCAGTCCGATATTATCGATAATCTCTACAAATAACGGTTTGAATTGGTCGAGGTTATCGGGGACTGTTATTACTGACGGACAGGTGTCGCGGTGTGACTACAGCCGGGCGCGTAAGAAAACCCTTGTCTCCATGGCCACATCTCTGTCGCTTCCACTCATTTGCCGCTTTTCCACTAACGCAGGGGTAGGCAACCCAGAACGTCGAAAGAGCCATTTCGGAGCCAAATAACATAACGCTGTCAAACGCCATTCATATAAAACTTGCGGGCCGCACTAACATTAGACTTTCATATTAAGGTGGGGGCCGCAAAACAACGTCTCGCGGGCTGCAATTGGCCAGCGGGCCGCGTGTCTGAGACCCCTGATCTACATGATGTATATAACTTAAAAAAACATAAAAATAAAAACTCTCTCTGTCAAAATGTAAAAATACAGATAAAGGCATCATGTAATGACAAAAAGCTGCCAAGTTGATGTTATAAAGAATAAAAAAAAACAACTAATATTTGTCTGTAAATAAATGGATATCCTTTATCTGTGGTCTTTTATTAGACATTACAAATGACATGATCGTATACCATTGACACCCCAACACTGCTTTACTTAACAATCAGTAATCATGATTGGTGCCTGTGGAGAGGCGGAGCCGACGAGCTGACAGCGGGACAGGGCAAATGGTTGTCCTGACCAAGATGGTGGCCAGGAGGCAGGGCATTCAGCAGAGCGGAGAGGCGGGGCACGCCTGAAGCGACACTGCAGCGATTAGCGTCAGGTCCATACACAACACACCTGCGCTCAATCGTTACATTTTCTGCTGCAGCATAAAAAGGGCGAGGGAGGAGCAATCGTGGGAGAATTAGGAGAGGAACAACCCGACAACAACGACCACGAGAGCGACGAGATCGCCCGAGAGAAAGATGAGCCCCGCAGCAGACGAAGCCCCCGGACACCGAAAGGTGTGTCGCGACAAGGAGGAAGAGCCAGAGAGCCAGAAATTGGCACGACAGACTGGCAAGACATGACATTTGTTGAAATAATAAACTCGAGTCAAACCTGCTATGATGCGTCCTGTAACGATCACCACATGAGGACGGCTGGAAACCCGTCACAGTGCCCTTCTAACTTGCCTTGGTGCCCTAAAATATGAGCCCTCCTTTAAGGCAACACTTGCCTTGACCTTAAAAAAATACAATTTGAGGCCTGTCAGATACAAATACAGTAGATGGCAAGAAATAGTTGTATTCATTTTATCATAGCAAATAAATCCAACGGAGAAATATATGATAACATTTGTATGAAGTGAATTATTCACCTTTATGTAAATTCTAAATTAGGGTTGTCCCAATACAAATATTTCGGTGCCTATACCAAAATGCATTTAGATATTTTATGACTTTTCTAAATAAAAAGGGACCACATTTTTTTTTATTATTGGCTTTATTTGAACAACAAATCTTAGCGTACATTAAACCATAAGAAACAGTAAATGTTTCTTATTGCAATTCATTCCTTGAATAAAATAGTGAACATACGAGACAACTTGTCTTTTAGTCGTAAGTAAACAAACAAAGGCTCTTAATTAGTCTGCTGACATATACGGTAACATATTGTGTCATTTTCCATTCTGTTATTTTGTCAACATTTTGGATGATACCACAAATATAGGTATCGATCCGATACCAAGTAGTTACAGGATCATACATTGGTCATATTCAAAGTCCTCATGTGCCAGGTAAATCTTTTGTGAGTTTATAAACATCATATGGATTTTTAAAAAAAGGAAAAGAGATTATCCATCCATCCATCCATTTTCTACCGCTTGTTCCCTTCTGGGGTCGCGGGGGGCGCTTGTGACGATAAAAAACATCAACGTAATCATGGTAGTATCGACTACATACGTTATTGTACCTGGTATCATTACAGTGGATGTCAGGTGTAGAGCCAAACATGGCATTCGTTTACATTGAGGAACGGCATCATTGGCGGTGACGTGGGTGAGCTATGCTGTGTAGTAGAGATGCGCGGTTTGCGGTCTCATCCGCGGAGCCCGCGGATAAACCGCGTGGCGGGCGGTTGACATGACGAAAAAATAGATTTTAATTAGATTCGGGCGAGTGGCGGTTGAACCATCCGGAAATATTTTATATACATGGTTCTGTGATCGGTATCCTTTGCCATTCAAAGTGCCATGTAAGACCCGTGTCATAAGGCGAAGAAGACAATAAGAGACTCTATTATTCTCTTGAATGACTGCAGGTAGTCACCCAGATAATAAGTATTAGTGCGTGCTATGAAGCCATTGGCTTTGTCGCCTTCTACAACATGTACGATCTGCTTGTCAGTCCAGCGTCATGTTGTGTGTGGCTTCCGCGGCAACACACACACGACTGCAAGGCATACTGGGTGACACAGAGTACACTAATGGTTGTGATATAAACAATTTTAACACTCTTAGTAATGTGCGCCACACCAATTAAGAACGACAAACACATTTCGGGAGAACATCCTCACAGTAACACAACATAAACGCAACACAACAAATACCCATAATCCTTTGTATTCATGAAACTTCCTGACTATTTTATACACCCCGCTAGCAGTGAAGCATAATTAGCTATTTCTCGTCCTCCAGTGATAATGTAACATGTGAGAAACTCACTTTATTTGTCGCCATGGAGGCCGGGATTAGTGACTTAGAAGTAGCTGCAACACTGCTGACAGGGATGGATGTTAGCTGCTATTTAGCTAGCCATGTCTTAGTAAAGCACCTCTTCCAAAGGGTGTTTCTGTGTTATAACTTCACCTTTATCTTTAGTCTTTAAGCCAAAATGCGTCCATTCTCCCTTTTCTGTCTACAAACTGTGTCTGCTTGTAAGTACTCCGTGATTGTGCGCTGCCAAAAATGCTCCTCTGCTCATAAAACCAGCAATTGTACGGCGTGACGACACGCCGTCATGCCCATTAAAAAAACAAAACAATTGGGGAACCGGTACTTTTTAAACAGAGTAAAGTACCATTTTTGATTGATGAGTACCGCAATAATATACTAATACTGGTATACCGTCCAGCCCTAGTGCAAACACACTTAACTGCTCAAAATCCAGATGAGAGACGGGACGCTTCACCTTGGGACGGATGCGTGTCACGTCCCATCATCGTCTTAGTGACGTCTCTATGTGTTTTTCATTGTCACTCTTCTCCCCTGCAATCCACTTTGTGACAAACCTGCTGCTTAAAAGTGCTTCAAAAATAGCACACACCCCAACAAGTGCATGCCGGGTGACTGCGGTGCGAGGACACTCTAGGAATCTACACTAAAGCCTCTGCTACTGTGGTGAATAAATGATGAAGTTAATGTCTTCCCGGGACACGCCAGCTCTGTCACGGCGGAGTGAAGCGTAAATAAAAGGGGCGCTAACTGAAATGGCCACGCATGAAAACAAAAAAAAACACAAAAAAAATTAAATTGTTTATTTGTTAAGCCGACAAGCTGTTGGAGCGCCCCGGCGTCGTTAAATGCTGAGCAGAGGAAGCCAGTTGGGCCTCACGCTGCGTTAATGATGTTGATCTTGCTGGCATGACTACTTGTGATGCCTCCTACTAAACGCCGCGATAAACACACGCTGGAGACGCTTCACCTTCGCCTGTAGAAAAGCTGATGGCATAAAAGAATGAAAGCTCCTTCAGAAAAAAATATTTATATATTGTATTTTTCGCACTATAGAGCGCAACAGTGTATAAGCCGCACCCACTAACTTCCAGAAGAAAAAAATATTTCCCATATATAAGCCGCACCGGACTATAAGTCACAGATACGTTGTGAAATTAGTTATTTACACAGATTTTCTAAATGTTTTGTGGAGAGGGGCGTGGCCTACGCGTTCCCTGCGGGCGGCGCGTGTGCAGGGGCTGGTCATGAAGCAGCAGACAGGTGAGCAGATACCTCAGCCGGAACGAGTTATCTAATCACCTGTTCCTTTATCAGCTCTGTTGGAGATCATGACGGGTTGGCCGCAGGAGGGAGAGACTGACAGACGGAGGAGAGAAAAGCAAAAACCGACAAACTGTATGATTGAGCTGAAAAGCAAAAGACATTGTGAACACTTGTATGAAGTGTGGTGACATTAAAGAAAGTGTAACCACAGCATCAGAGTGTGGTCTGTCCGTGACGCAGGAGAGGATCCGGATCGGAGACCTTCCACAGTTTATTTACATAACCTGATTGTTTCCAAACAGTGTTTGTAACACGGGAGTAAAATGGCTGGTCAAACAAAACAGAAGTCATCGTCATGGGCCCACTCGCTGCGCAAGTTAGCTCTCCAATCAGCCAAACAGACTCAATAACTCCAAGGTGAGAAATTTGAGAAACTGAAACAAAATAAAGACACTGCACTTGTAAGTTAAAGGGAAACATTATCACCAGATCTATGTGGTGATAATATATGTATAATATCTATGTGTCAATATATACCTTGATGGTGCAGAAAAAAGACAATATATTTTTTTAACCGATTTCCGAACTCTAAATGGGTGAATTTTGGCGAATTAAATGCCTTTCTGCTTATCGCTCTGGAGGCGATGACGTCAGAATGTGACGTCGCCGAGGTATACAGCCGCCATTTTCATTTTCAACACATTGTAAACATTGGGTCTCAGCTCTGTTATTTTCCGTTTTTTCGACTATTTTTTGGAACCTTGGAGACATCATGCCTCGTCGGTGTGTTGTCGGAGGGTGTAACAACACCGGCGATGACAGACATGGCACAGAGATGTATGGATATCCTGCAGATGCATTTGCAACGATAGTCAACGAAATCACAAAGGGGAGTTTTGTTGATGTTGACTTATGTGCTAATCAGACATATTTGGTCGCGGCGTGACTGCCAGCTAATCGATGCTAACATGCTACGTTACCTGAGGCTAACATGCTATTTACCGGCGGTGCTAAAGCAGACATGGAACAGAGATGTATGGATAACCTGCAGATGCATTTGCAACGATAAAGTCAACGAAATCACAAAGGTGAATTTTGTTGATGTTGACTGCCAGCTAATCAATGCTAACATGCTACGCTAATCGATGCTAACATCCTATTTAACGGTGGTGCTAAAGCAGACATGGCACAGAGATGTATGGATAACCTGCAAATGCATTTGCAACTATATTACGTTTCCTTCCACCCATACTTAATGCGAAAAAAACACTTACCAATCGACGGATTTAAGTTGCTCCAGTGTCACAAAATGCGAAAGTCCTGATCGTTTGGTCTGCACATTTTAACGGCGATGCTAACGCAGCTATTCGGCCATGCTATGGCTATGAATAGCGTCAATAGCTATTCGCTCAATAGCTTCAGTTTCTTCTTCAATACTTTCATTCTCCAACCATCCGTTTCAATACATGCGTAATCTGTTGAATTGCTTAAGCCGCTGAAATCCGAGTCTGAATCCGAGCTAATGTCGCTATATCTTGCTGTGGTATTCACAATTGTTTGTTTACATTGGCAGCACTGTATGACGTCACAGGGAAATGGATAGTCGCATCGCAAATAGCGAAAATCAAGCACTTTAAAGCTTTTTTTTAGGGATATTCCAAGACCGGTAAAATTTTGAAAAAAACTTCAAAAAATACAACAAGCCACTTGAACCCTTTTGAAATTGTGATAATGTTCCCCTTTAATAATACTAACACATGCACTTGTAAACGTGTTAGCATATTAGCTCATGCTATTGACGGCGGCTTTATTACATTACCATAGGAAGTACAAATATGCATGAAAACACACATACATACTTCACACATGGGACAGTTTGAAATTAAAAATTGTTTTGCTTATATTGTAAAACTTTGCTTGGGCAGACGGATGAGGGGAGGGGTTTGTTGGTAGCGGGGGGTTTATGTTGTAGCGTCCCGGGGCTCTGGGTATTTGTTCTGTTGTGTTGCGGTGCGGATGTTCTCACAAAATGTGTTTGTCATTCTTGTTTGGTGTGGGTTCACAGTGTGGCGCATATTTGTAACAGTGTTAAAGTTGTTTTTACGGCCACCCTCAGTGTGACCTGTATGGCTGTTGACCAAGGATGCCTTGCATTCACATACCTGTGTGTAGAAGCCGCATATATTATGTGACTGGGCCGGCACGCTGTTTGTATGGAGGAAAAGCCGACGTGACGACAGGTTGTAGAGGGCGCTAAAGGCAGTGCCTTTAAGGCATACCCCCAATATTGTTGTCCAGGTGGAAATCGGGAGAATGGTTGTCCTGGGAGTTTTTCGGGAGGGACAGTGAAATTCGGGAGTCTCCCTGAAAATCGGGAGGGTTGGAAAGTATGAGTATTAGCGGTGAATGGGGTGTTACAGCAACACCGCCGCTGTATAATACCGGCGGGCCAGCTCTAATGTTAATTTGATATTGCCTCAAGGGCCAAATGAAATTATATGGCGGGCCAAATTTGGCCCGTGGGCCAGATTTTGACACCCATGCTTTAAAACCTCAGTCGAAAAAAGAAGCCCAATGCAGCCCGTGCAGTGAGTAAACTCGTCCAAAAGATGGCACCATAGCACAAAAAATAACACACCTATTAGGTGTCTTTGCTTTGTTTTGCTAAAACTGAGTTCTCTTTTAAAAAGTATAGCTTCATTGTCAGTGGGAACTTACACCAAACACTAACTGTACACTTCATGTCCATCACTTGAAATGTTTCCGTAGGTAAGTTATTCCTATGGCCCCATTGCTGGGAGGGTTAATCATGTTGCAATGATAGAACACGCTACCTCTACATCGCAACTGACGCTATGGTCAAAGGTGCAATTGCCACAAAACACATTTTAAGATATTCAATAACGTGAATAGTGCATCTCCCCAATTCATCACGTTTAATGTGTCATATGAATCCCCTCCTTACAGTAGTTGTTTTTCATTGAGTACCCCATAACAAAATTGTGGGAATGTATAAGTGGTAACTAGCAACACCTTTTAAGGGGGGCTCGCAGAAGATAGATGGGGCATTTATATTTTTTGTCATGTTTCATGTGTCAGGTAAACCTCGACGAGTGGGGCCATATGAATTCCCTTCTTACTGTAGTTCTCTTTTTCATTTTGTACTCCATAAAAAATGTGTGGGAATACATCAGCAGTAATACGCAACATCTTAAGGGGGATAAAGGTGTATTTTTTTTTTCATGCTTCATGTGTCAGGTAAACGTGATGAAAGCCACCATGTGGATTCCCTTCTTACCGTAAATCTTTTCTTCATTGGGTACTCCATAAAAATTGTGTGGGGATACATTAGCAGTCATACGCAACACCTTAGGGCGGGCTTATAGGGGAGTTTATTTATTTTTTGTTATGTTTCATGTGTCATATGAATCCCCTCCCGACTGTAGTTATTTTTCATTGAGTACGCTATAAAAAATGTATTGAAATACATCAGTGGTAACTAGCAACACATTTTAAGGGGGGCTGGCAAGAGATAGATGTGGGATTTATATTTTTTGTCGTGTTTCATGTGTCAGGTAAACCGCGATGGATGGGGCATATATGAATTCTCTTCTTACTGTAGTTTTGTTTTTCATTATGTACTCCATAAAAATTGCGTGGGAGTACATCAGTAGTAATAAGAAACACCTTAAGGGGGGAGGGAAGTCTAATTATTTTTTGTCATGTTTCATGTGTCAGGTAAACTGTGACGGATGGGGCATATATGAATCCCCTTCTTACAGTAGTTCTGTTTTTCATCATGTACTCCATAAAAAATTGTGTGGGAATACATCAGTAGTAATAAGCAACACCTTAAGGGGTCTAGAGAGGTGATTATTTATTTTTTGTCATGTTTCATGTGTCAGGTAAACCGCAACGGATGGAGCCATATGAATTCCCTTCTAACTGTAGTTCAGTTTTTCATTGTGTACTCCATAAAAATTGTGTGGGAATACATCAGCAGTAATATGCAACACGTTAAGGGGGGCTACAGGGGAGTTTATTTAGTTTTTGTTATGTTTCATGTGACATATGAATCCCCTCCCAACTGTAGTTATTTTTCATTGAGTACCCCATAAAAAATGTATTGGAATACATCAGTGGTAACTAGCAATACAATTTAAGGGGGCTAGCAAGAGATATATGTGGGATTTATATTTTTTGTCATGTTTCATGTGTTAGGTAAACCGCGAGCATATATAATTTTCCTTCTTACTGTAGTTCTGTTTTTCATTCTTACTGTAGTTCTGTTTTTCATTATGAACTCCATAAAAATTGTATAGGAATACATCAGTAGTAATAAGCAACACCTTAAGGAGGGCTAGCAGGAGATAGATGGGGGATTTATATTTGTTGTCATGTTTCATGTGTCAGGTAAACCGCGATGGATGGAGGTATATGAATTCCCTTCTTACTGTACTTCTGTTTTTCATTATGTACTCCATAAAAATTGTGTGGGAATACATCAGTAGTAATGAGCAACACCTTAAGGGGAGCTAAAGGGGGGGGGGGGGGGTATATTTATTTTTTGTCATGTTTCATGTGTCAGGTAAACTGTGACGGATGGGGCATATATGAATTCCCTTCTTACTGTAGTTCTGTTTACATCATGTATTCCATAAAAATTGTGTGGAAATACATCAATAGTAATAAGCAACACCTTAAGGGGTCTAGAGGGGAGATTATTTATTTTTTGTCATGTTTCATGTGTCAGGTAAACCGCAATGGATGGGGACATATGAATACCCTTTTAACTGTAGTACTCTTTTTCATTGTGTACTCCATAAAAAATATGTGGGAATACACCAGTAGTTATAAGCAACACCTTAAGGCAGGGGTCTCAAACATTCGGCCTGCGGGCCAATTGTGGCTCGCGAGACGTCATTATGTGGCTCGCGCTTTGATATGACAATTTAATGTAGGTGCGGCACGCGAGTTTAATATGAACGGCGCTTGATAGGTCATGCTTGCCAACGTCCCCAATGTTTCCGGGAGACCCCTGAATTTCAGGGCACCAAAGCTCTCGGAGCCCCTGTCAATTTTTACCAGATCAACAATATTAAGGAAGTGCCATAATGGCACTACCTTTAGTGCCCCCTACATCCTGAACTGACAGCGTGCAAGCCCAGTTGTATGTAGCATCTGGCCATGTGAGACGCACGTGTGTTATTGCAAGATATATTTGATCAACAGCTACACACGTCACACTAAGGGTGGCTGTAAAAAAACTTTTAACACTGTTACAAATATGTGCCAGACTGTGAACCCACACCAAAACAAGAATGACAAACACATTTAGGGAGAACACCCGCATCGTAACACAGCATAAACACACCAGAACAATTACCCAGAATCCCATGCAGCCCATACTCCTCCAGGCTACAATATACACACCCCTGCTACCACCAACCCCCCACACCCCCACCCTCCCTACTTGCGTCGGTTGAGGTGTTGTATATTGTAGCACTGCAAGGTGTTCTGGGTATTTGTTCTCTTGTATTTAAGTAGTGTTAGGGTGCGGAAATTCTCCCAAAAAGGGTTTGTCCTTTTTGTTTGGTGTTGGTTCACAGTGTGGCGCATATTTGTAACAGTGTTAAAGTTGTTTATACGGCCACCCTCAGTGTGACCCGTATGGCTGTTGAACGACTACGTCTTGCAGCCACTGACATTGTTCTGCACAAGTGTCATAGAACATGTTAAAGAGCCCGCACATTGGCTGTGTGATATAAAAGCGTGCGCGGTGACATGTAGTGGAGCAGTAGTCTTCTCTGGGGGGTGTGTGGAACCCTGGAGGTACTTGAAAGTATGCCAAGGGACAAGTGAGATTTATTAAAATATTCTAAAAAATAGCATCATTTCATAAATCCTTTATACATATGTTTATTTAATAATACTTCAATGAAGTATGAATGTAAGTTCATCAACTTTGGAAAAATAATACAACAATCCAACATTCAGTGTTGACAGCTAGACTTTTTGTGGACATGTTCCATAAATATTTATGTTAAAGATTTCTTTTTTTGTAAAGAAATGTTTAAAATTAAGTTCACGAATACTCCTCTCTGAGCTGCCACCTTACCGTGGTAGAGGAGTTTGCGTGTCCCAATGATCCTAAGAGCTATGTTGTCCGGGGGCTTTAAGCCCCCTGGTAGGGTCTCCCAAGGCAAACTGGTCCTAGGTGAGGGACCAGACAAAGAGCAGCTCAAAAACCTCTATGAAAAGTAAAAACAAAGGACCCAGATTTCCCTCGCCCGGACGCGGGTCACCGGGGCCCCCCACTGGAGCCAGGCAGGGAGGTGGGGCACGATAGCGAGCGCCTGGTGGCCGGGCCTGTACCCATGGGGCCCGGCCGGGCACAGCCCGAAGAGGCAACGTGGGTCCCCCCTCAAATGGGCTTACCACCCATAGCAGGGGCCATAGAGGTCGGGTGCAATGTGAGCTGGGCGGCAGCCGAAGGTAGGGCACTTGGCGGTCCGATCCTCGGCTACATAAGCTCGCTCTTGGGACGTGGAACGTCACCTCACTGGGGGGAAAGGAGCCTGAGCTAGTGCGCGAAGTAGAGAAATTCCGGCTGGATGTAGTCGGACTCACTTCGACGCACAGCTAGGGCTCTGGAACCACTTCTCTTGAAAGGGGTCTAAAGGAAAGATTATTTATCTTTTTGTCATGTTTCATATGTCAGGTAAACCGCAACGAATGGGGCATATGAATTCCCTTCTAACTGTAGTTCTCTTTTTCATTGTGTACTCCATAAAACTTGTGTAGGAATACATCAGTAGTGATAAGCAACACCTTAAGGGGTCTAGAAGGGAGATTATTTATCTTTTTGTCATGTTTCATGTGTCAGGTAAACTGCAACGAATGGGGCCATATGATTTCCCTTCTAACTGTAGTTCTCTTCTTCATTGTGTTCTCCATAAACATTGTGTGGGAGTACATCAGTAGTAATAAGCAACACCTTAAGGGGTCTAGAGGGGAGTTTATTTTGTTTTTGTTATGTTTCATGTGTCATATGAATCCCTTCCCTACTGTAGTTATTTTTCATTGAGTACCCCATAAAAAGTGTATTGGAATACATCAGTGGTAACTAGCAATACATTTTTAGGGGGGCTAGCAGGAGATAGATGTGAGATTTACATTTTTTGTCATGTTTCATGTCAGGTAAACCGCGAGCATATATAATTTTCCTTCTTACTGTAGTTCTGTTTTTCGTTCTTACTGTAGTTCTGTTTTTCATTATGAACTTCATAACAATCGTATAGGAATACATCAGTAGAAATAAGCAACACCTTAAGGGAGTCTAGCAGGAGATGGATGGGGGATTTATATTTTTTGTCATGTTTCTTGTGTCAGGTAAACCGCGATGGATAGGGGTATATGAATTCCCTTCTTACTGTAGTTCTGTTTTTCATTATGTACTCCATAAAAATTGTATGGGAATACATCAGTAGTAATGAGCAACACCTTAAGGGGAGCTAAAGGGGGGGTATATTTATTTTTTGTCATGTTTCATGTGTCAGGTAAACTGTGACGGATGGGGCCATATGAATTCCCTTCTAACTGTAGTTCTCTTCTTAATTGTGTACTCCATAAACATTGTGTGGGAATACATCAGTAGTAATAAGCAACACCTTAAGGGGTCTAGGAGGGAGTTTATTTTTTTTTGTTATGTTTCATGTGTCATATGAATCCCCTCCCTAATGTAGTTATTTTTCATTGAGTACCCCATAAAAAATGTATTGGAATACATAAGTGGTAACTAGCAATACATTTTAAGGGGGGGTTGCAGGAGATAGATGTGAGATTTATATTTTTTGTTATGTTTCATGTGTCAGGTAAACCGCAAGCACATATGAATTCCCTTCTTACTGTAGTTCTGTTTTTCATTATGAACTCCATAAACATTATATGGGAATACATCAGTAGTAATGAGCAACACCTTAAGGGGCGGGAGGTGGGTCTATTTATTTTTTGTCATGTTTCACGTGTCAGGTAAACCGTCACGGATGGGGCATATATGAATTCCCTTCTTACTGTAGTTCTGTTTTTCATCATGTACTCCATAACAATTGTGTGGAAATACATCAATAGTTATAAGCAACACCTTAAGGGGTCTAGAGGGGAGATTATTTATTTTTTGTAATTTTTAATGTGTCAAGTAAGTTGTGACGGATGGGGCATGTATGAATTCACTTCCTACTGTAGTTCTCTTTTTCATTGTGTTTTCCATTAAAATTGTGTGGGAATACATCAGGAGTAATACGCAACACCTTAAGAGGGGCTAGAGTTTTTATTTGTATTTTTTTAATGTTTCATGTGTCAGGTAAACCACGACCGATGGGGCATATATTTATTCCTTCCTGACTACAGTTCCCTTTTTCATTGTGTACTCCATAAAAAATATGTGGGAAACCATCAGCAGTAATAAGAAACACCTTAAGGGGGGCTGGAGGGGAGGGTTGTTTTTTTTTGTTGGAGGGTGAAGGAGGAATGATGTCAAAAAGATGGCGAACAAATGACTTGTATCGCATATTCCTGTTTTATTCCTGTTATATGTAATTCTGGTTTAGGCCACGCCCACTGCGTGTGACATCACTCCCCACCCCATTGAAAAGGTGGTGCATTTAGACCAAGCCCCTTTTTTGACGACGCCTCTCCTAACAGGTGTTGCTAATTACCACGAGAACCCTGCCAGGCTTTCAGAAATGCAGTCGGTTCAGGTCACGTTTTCAAAAAAGCGCATCCTTGCTGGGGGATTTATTTTGAAGAGACAGCACTTTTTTGGGGCATGTAAGCAAAAAAAATAATAATAATTTGCAGTGGATGTCAGGGAGTTCTCAAAGCAGGTTTGATGAATGATGTAAATTATTCATTAAGCCTGTGCCTCACCCTCACTTTTCCTGGAATACTAATCATCCTGACAGGCCGGCGTTCGATCCCCTCGCCTGAACCCCTTATCTCAACCCCGGCTCGCATATGGCGGCAAACTTACTGAGAGATTTCACATCACCCTCAGCGCCGCGCACGTCTCCATGGGGGTCCCTGTGATGCCAAGCCGCCCGGGGTCCCGCATGCCTTTAATTACATTTAAGGACAAACGCTTATCAGGCGGCCACAAGCGTCTGGAGCGAGGGAGTAAACATGTTTACCAAGATCTCTGCGGCCTCATTTCCCCACGCTAGAAAAATCTTGCAGGTTCTGTTTTAACTAATAAATTAACCTAAAATATGACTTATTTTATATTTGTGGTAAATATTGGACATTGTGTTGTCAAGCTAATGAGATGTGATGCAAGTATAAGACACTTTGACATTATCGTTCATTTTTTTATAAATGGCTGTGATGATGATGTGAATGAGGGATTTCTAATCACTGCTTTGTTGGAATTATTATTAGTACTGATACTTTTGTTGATATTATTCATGTTTTTTTGACTACTTGTGGACTGTTTTGGTGTTGTTCTTCACCGTTGTGGTGAAGAAGGAGCTCTCAATTTACCGGTCGATCTACGTTCCCATCCTCACCTATGGTCATGAGCTTTGGGTCATGACCGAAGGACAAGATCACGGGTACAAGCGGCCGAAATGAGTTTCCTCCGCCGGGTGGCGGGGCTCTCCCTTAGAGATAAGGGGAGAAGCTCTGTCATCCGGGAGGAACTCAAAGTAAAGCCGCTGCTCCTCCACATCGAGAGGAGCCAGATGAGGTGGCTCCGGCATCTGGTCAGGATGCCACCCGAACGCCTCCCTAGGGAGGTGTTTAGGACACGTCCAACCAGTAGGAGGCCACGGGGAAGACCCAAGAAACGTTGGGAAGACTATGTCTCCCGGCTGGCCTGGGAACGCCTCGGGATCCCCCGAGAGGAGCTAGACGAAGTGGCTGGGGAGAGGGAAGTTTGGGCTTCCCTGCTTAGGCTGCTGCCCCCGCGACCCGACCTCGGATAAGCGGGAGAAGATGGATGGATGGATGAATGGATTGTTTTGTGTCATGGTTGTATGTCCTCTCAATTGCTCTGTTGATTGCTATTCTGAATGTTGCTGGGCCGGGTTTGGTTGTGGAATGGGAAATGTAAAACCGTATTTTTCGGATTATAATTCGCTCTGGAGTATACGTTTGCCGAAAATGCATAACAAAGAAGGAAAAAAACATATATACGTCGCACTGGAGTATAAGTCGCATTTTTGGGGGAAATTTAATTGATAAAATCCAACATCAAGAATAGACATTTGAAAGGCAATTTAAAATAAATAAAGAATAGTGAACAACAGGCTGAATAAGTGTACGTTATATGACGCATAAATAACCAACTGAGAAGGTGCCTGGTATGTTAACGTAACATATTATGGTAAGAGTCATTCAAATAACTATAACATATAGAACATGCTATACGTTTACCAAACAATCTGTCACGCCTAATCGATAAATCCCATGAAATCTTCTTCCTCGATGTCCCTTCTAAACAACTTTGCCAACTCCAAAGGTATGCGCCGCTTCCTCTTGTCGTTTTCTGCTGCATATTTCACTACGTCCAGTTTGTAATCTGCAGTACATGATTTCCTTTTCGGTCCAATTTTTGTTCAGCCCTTCTCAATTTTTATAAGTTACCGCCAAAGATGAAATTATCCATTTTAATAGCTACGGCAGTAGCATATAGCAGTTAGCATTCCATGACCCACAATGCACTTCTTCTGCCATGACCCTCCCCCGCCGAATTCTTATTGGTTGACGTGTGTGTGACGATTGCTGACATTTCCTTCGTCTCTTCCGCGAATGAGATAAATAATATTATTTTGGCGACTTGTCCAGGGTGTACCCCGCCTTCCGCCCGATTGTAGCTGAGATAGGCGCCAGCGCCCCCCGCGACCCCAAAAAAGAATAAGCGGTAGAAAATGGATGGATGGATTTTACGGTAATGTGTTAATAATTACACACATAAGTCGCTCTTGAGTTTATGTAGGATTGGGTATCGTTTGAATTCGAACGATTCCGATTCTTTGTTTCGATTCCGATTCCTGATGATTCTCGATTCCGATACATTCTTTAAAAAAAAATAAATAAATAAAAAAAGGCAGGGTCAAAAAAAAGTTTAGGATATATTAAATGAGCTAGCTAACCTACAGTCTTTCTGAATGAAATAGTCTGACATTCTCCATCAATTTTAATTCTATTAACTTTTTATGAACTTTACTATAAATTCCTCACGGGGCTGTTTTCAACTAGAATATAAATATCAAATCTATGAACTTGAATATAAATATTATAAATTATGAATACATTTTCACAGGGGTACACTTTCATCAAGAGAGCTTTATTTTTGAAAACGTCACGAAAACACATTTACACACGAGTGTATGATGCTGCAGGAAACCTCATGAAAACACATTTACACATAAGTGTATGTCATGAAAACACATTCACACATAAGTGTATGATGCTGCAGGAAACCTCATGAAAACACATTTACACATAAGTGTATGTCATGAAAACACATTCACACATAAGTGTATGATGCTGCAGGAAACCTCATGAAAACACATTTACACACAAGTGTATGATGCTGCAGGTACTTAAACATGTTACCGTGTTCCCACTGATGGGCTAACCTGGTGCAGAAAAGCAAATAAACAATAAGAAACAACTTGCAAAACCCAGTCCAGGTTAGCAGCAGGTACAGTATAAAATCAGAGACAGTTCTTGTTTAGGAAAATGACCATATCCGCCTTCTCAGGCAGGATGCGTGAGCGTTCTGGACAGATAGTGTCTCCTGTCCAAGACGGGACACGCATTTATTTGTACTCCATGAACTCGGAGGTTCTTCATCATGTACGACGTGCAACCTCCTAAGCACGAAACAGACCAGTCGCACGTGTTACATTTCGCCGATATTTCATTTTTTTTTAGTAAAATAAAGCCACACTTTCGACCGTCGACGCCCGCTATCCATGCTTGACTGACTCGCTAGGCTACATAGGCTCGGCTATGCTAACACTTCCGGCGGTGGGCGCTTCTTCGTTGGTGTTCAGCGGCTTCTTCTTCCGGGTCGGCGGACTTATTATTTTTTTCCGGTCGGTGGACTGGGTATCGAAACTAGGAATTGAAATTTAAACTTTTGAACGATTCCGGGAGAATCGGAAAGTTAGTCCCGGTTCCAATCGATACCCGATACCCAATCCAAGTATATGTCGTACCCCCGGCCAAACTATGAAAAAAAATGTGCGACTTATAGTCCGAAAAATATGGTATTATTGTTTTATTGTCGATTATTTTGTTGGACAAATTAATTTAAAAAAAAAAGAAGAACTCAAACACGACAATCAGACAAGCTCTGACAGAGCACCCAATCAGTCGCCTTCACGTCTTACTGCGACCAGGAGTCACGTTTGCATGATATTTAGGGATTGGTTTCATTTCAATCATTTAATCCGTCAAAGACCAAGGAGCTGGTCATTGACTTTAGGAGGTCGAGTCCAAGGTCACAACCTTTTGTGATCGAGGGAGTTGAGGTACGGACCGTGGACTCATTATACCTCGGAGTTTGGGTGGAGAATAAGCTGGACTGGACTGTTAACACGGACCACCAGTACAAGAAAGGACAGAGCAAGCTGTACTTCCTCAGGAGACTGCACTACTTCAACATTCGTAAAAAAACTCCTGTGAATGTACTACCAGTCTGTGGTTGCCAGTGTACTGTTCTACATGGTAGTGTGCTGGAGGGGGGGGGGCAGTACATCTAAGAAGGACAGCTCCAGACTGGAGAAACTGATCAGGCGAGCCGGTTCTACAATGGGAATGAAACTGGACTCACTGGTGACGGTGGCAGAGAAGAGGACTGTGGAAAAACTAGTGAGCATCCTGGATGATGCCAGTCACCCTCTGCATAGCGTTATCAGTAACCAGAGGAGCCTGTTCAGTTCTAGATTGCTTCATCCCAACTGCAGGACTAATAGATTCAAAAACTCCTTTGTCCCACACGCTATTAGACTGTACAACTCCTCTCTGGGGAGGGGGGCGGGGGGTACTAGGATGACAGGGGATGCAAAACGATAACAGTGCAATACTTTTTCATGACATGGTCACTACTGCCTACTTTCTCTTGTTACATTCTTATTTTACTGTTATATTTTTATTCCCATTGTTGCTTTTTATTTTTATTCTTATTGTAATATTTCTGTATTTTGTTTCCATTTAAACCCCCATTATTTACTTTTTACTCTTTTTAAATTGATCTCAACTCTGTACACTGCTGCTGGAATTTTAATTTTCCTGAAGGAAGTCTCCTGAAGGAATCAATAAAGTACTATCTATCTATCTATCTATCTATCTATCTATCTATCTATCTATCTATCTATCTATCTATCTATCTATCTATTTTTCGTCCAAAAAACAAACAGAAAATGGTGTTACTTTATATACAAATGAAAATGTGCCAAACTTATGTTTTTATTATATTACAAAACAACTATACAACAAGTAGGAATGTATACAGTGTACCGGCATTTTTATTTGGGTTGATCCAGGAAGACCGTTAGTGCCCGGCTGACCGTCGTAAATATGAAAACACTGTCACACTAATCAGCATGGAATAATGACAATTAAGGAAGCAACACCACAAAAACGTTTGTAACAACAATTTTTTCCTTCTCGTCTCCAAAGTCTAATGAGAGTTAGGTCAGTTTGAAGTGAACGCCACTTAACCCACAACCGCTGCTACACTTCTGCTTGATCAACCCACGGGCCGATATCAATCCACTCAAGTAAGTAAGGACTTTAAATAATCATTAGGTCTTTACTTTAACTTTAACTTAACCTCTTTCCCATTCAAAGCGTTTACAAATACATATGTTAATTTACTTTCTTCTTTTTGTGACACAATGACATCAATGTTAAGTTCTTGTAATACATAACTAAATCAGTCATGATAAACGTAATGAGATGAAAAATATCCAGTTTTCAATAAGGTTGAAGGTATTTTTCATCATTCTTTCTTGTACTTTGGAATCACTTTTATTTTGAACAACCTCTTAAACTGGATAATAACAGTACATTGTTTATTAATCTATTCCATAGTTTAATTCCACATACTGATATGCCAAAGGTCTTAAGTGTTGTATGTGCATACAAATGTTTTAAGTTAGTTATATTTGTTCTCTAAAATTGAGAATAATTGTTGTACATTCTTGGCTAGCAGGTTACAGTTTGCTTTGTACATCATTATAGCTCTTTGCAATTGTATCAAATCATTGAATTTCAATATTTTTGATTCAATAAATAAAGTGTTTTTATGTTCTCCATATCCAACATTATGTATCAATCTAACTGATATTTGTTGGAACACGGTCAGTGAATGAATCACACATTTGTAGTTGCTTCCCATATTTCTACAACAATAACTCAGATATGCTAACACTAGCGAGCTGTAGAGAATACCAAGTAATTTTTTGTCCAGAACATATTTTGCGTGGATCATTATTGAAATATTTCTCGCCACCTTATATTGCATATTTTTTATATGAGATTTACAGTTCATTTCATCGTCTATTATTACACGCTAAAATATATATATTTTTACCCTTTCACTTTTAAAACAAATTTTGCAGCTGTCACGCCAAATTTCTTCCCCCCTACAAAAACCTTCCCCCCCATTTACTTCCGGGGTCATGATTAATACAGGCGTTTTGTTAACGCTATATTATAAAAATATAACGCTATATTATAAAAATATAACGCTATATTATAAAAATACAGACGTTTTGTTAACGCTGTATTATAAAAACATTAAAAATGTTTTTACAAACACAAGCTATAGGATGACGCATTTACTTCCGGGGTCACGTTTCCTCTAATGTCATCCCATAACTTGTGTTTGTAAATTGTTTTTTAATTTTTTTTATAACACAGCGTTAACAAAACGTCTGTATTTTTATAATATAGCGTTATATTTTTATAATATAGCATTAACAAAACATCTGTATTAATCATGACCCTGGAAGTAAATGCGGGGGGGAAACTTTTTGTAGGGAGAAGAAATTTGGCGTGACACAACTGTTCACCCTAGAGTCATATAACTTGGTATGAAACACTTGTCAACGGCTAGCATGTTAATGTTAGAATGCCAGCATACTGACATTAGCATGCTAACTTGTTTGCTAACTTGACATTTTTTTCTCTATTTAGACAGTCATAGGTCATAGACCTTACAGTCATAAAACTTGTTATGTGATACATGCTAACCTTAGAGCTAGTTTTGCAACTGTTTACCCCAGACTCATAAAACTTGGTACGTGACACTTGTTTAATGTTAGCATGCAAACGATAGCATGCTAGCAAGTTAGCTTAAACATGCTAACTTTTTCATCTAATTTTACACTTTTTTCTCTAATTCCGCAGCCATACACCTTACAGCCGTGGAACTTGAAATGTGACACATGCTAACTGTTAGCATACCATCATTAACACACATGCTAAATGTTAGCATTTTAATGTAAGGATGCTAAGATTTTAGGCTAGCTTTCTAGCTCATTTTGTACAGTTACACCTAAAATTCTGGGATTCAGACACTCTGCACCATCTTCAAAGGACAGCGGCTTCACAGATATTAGGCCCATCAAAATTTCCCCGGGAATTTTCTAATTTCCTTTACCCTCTCAGTGTTTACTCCGTCTATTTATATTTGTGTATGATGCTCTTTTGATGCGCGTACTGTATATGGAAGAGAATGCAGTGCGCCAGGTTAGATGCAACATGGGGTTATGCTGAACAAAATGTGGCGGTAATTTCACTGTTGGTCTTGGCTTACCATCAATGTCGGCCTATGCGATATATAATACATCATATATTATTATACATAATTATTTCGATGGTGGTCCGTGCGGTCAAACTAAAAATTTTAGCTGGGTAATGCCAACAATCTGTCCGAACTAGAATATTGCTGCGTACCTTTACAAATACATTTGGCTAATCGTCATTAGTAAAATGTGACATGATAACTGACTAAACCATCTTGCAAGAAGCATCAACAAGAGAAACTTACAGCGTAGGACTCGTCGATTGCCATTTGAAGTTCCCTGGAGTAGGATTCAGATTCGGCTGCGTATCTGGCAACCTCAGTCAGGGGGAGTAGGAGGGGACTACATAATTTTGACCGTGATTGCAGTACCATTTCTGGCCACATTACTATATATGGCACCTTTAGAAACAGTATTTCCTTGAATTGCCGCCGGGTATATATTATCCGCATGCCTCGTTTTACTGCCGGGTCAAAGTCGTTTCGCAAAATAATTAGCGTATGCTTAGAATTAGCGCATGCTTGCAATTACTGCCGGGTCAAAGTTGTTTAGCAAAAAATTTAGCGCATGCCTCGGTTTATCGCCGGGTCAAACACGTTTCACAGAATAATTACCATATGCCTCGTTTTACCGTTGGGTCAACCTCGTCACATCACGAGTGACACTCACCTTGACAACAACAGTTTTCTAAAATGGACTTTCAATCGAAGCAGGAGGTAATAATCAGAGGTGGGTAGTAACGCGCTTCATTTACTGCGTTACATCTACTTGAGTTTTTTGGTTGTTAGAGGTAGAGTGTTTTAATGTAGAGTTCTAAATCTTTTTTAAAGGCACAAAAAACAGGTCGGGTAGGGGCGTCACTAAACCTAATACTGTACTGGGGCACACCTGGGGCACAAATAATTCATGTGAGCGTGCA
This sequence comes from Nerophis ophidion, assembly GCF_033978795.1. NCBI lineage: Eukaryota > Metazoa > Chordata > Actinopteri > Syngnathiformes > Syngnathidae > Nerophis > Nerophis ophidion. Next base: position 148,282 of record NC_084632.1, read on the forward strand.
AAGCGCGAAAGTAAAAAAATGTTTAGCACTTATTTATCATAAAAAATACGTAAATAGTGCTTTAAACTATGAAATCATATCAGATTATGTTGTATGGATCTTTGATTAACCACCTGAAATTAACTAATGCATTTGACCTACCTGTGCACTTTTTTTACTCCAGACTTCTAAACTGCTACTGGTAAAAGCAAAAAGGAAGAGCAATGCATCTTTTTTAAATATATATTGCAGTAATCATCTGCAAATTTAACATCTACAAAAGTAAAACAAAAAATAAAGCACCCCTACATCTCTGGGTTCTTTTATATTATTTAATTTCCATTAATGGCAATGTGGCTAATCCTATTTCAGATACACAAAACTATAAAATATACACAAAACAATAAAGCCACAGTAGTAGAATAAATGAACAACTGTTGTGTGTCTGTTCAGGGAATCATTTTCTGAGAAGTAAATTGTAACGTCTCCTTTTCATTGTTGCAAAGTGGTCAATCACTCTGGACAGACATGGAAATATTACAGTAACTGTTATACAGTTGACCAGTGGTTCCCAACTGCTGGGTCGTGACATAAAAGTGGATTGTGTGTCATTTTCAGTGAGTCGCAGTCAGATGTGTGCATGAAAAAAAAAACGTTTAGGGAGAAAAAAATCAAATTGTGGCAACAAAACCAGATATTTTTAGCCTTTTTTCTAGTGACTATTAGTGAGTATTTTAGCAAAAGGCAAACCGACTAACAAGTTGGAGGAGGACTCAGGACAGACATGGAAATATATTTTAAAAAAATCTAAATGGGGCAACAAAACACGATATTTTCAGCCATCTTTCTGAAAACAAATACAGAAATGTTACTATTTTTTCTGGAAATAAAACTAGATGCTTTAGCTGTAGCCATTTTTCTGGTGACAAAACAAGATTATTTTAGTCAAAGTCACACCGATTAACGAGACAAGTCTACTGTGCTATTTTTCTGTGAAAAAAACTTGAATGATTTAAAAATTGGCTCATGACTTGATGAAATGGAAAAATGTTTTCTTCCTGAAGATAAACCATTTGAGAAGCACTCAACTAACACATGCTTACTCCAAATCATTATTGATGCAGAACCAGCAGACAATAACCAACATGACGTTTCAAGTTCATTGGAAATTCCCCCGACAGTTCGTACAGCAAATGAATATGTTTGTCTTGATACAAGGAATAATGTTAGCTAACTTAGCATCAACTTAAGACAATGATGTTGCCTAGCTAGCGAGGACTTCACTTACATCTCTCATTCTTCGCTTCTTCTCTGCTGCGGGCGAATAACTTTCTTAAATCCATCTAGGAGTTACAGTTTGAGTCAAATCAAAATCAAAATATTGTAATTAACAAATTGTTGTTGGCTAACGTCACCTACCTCACGCAGTGATTCGAATCCCCCCCCCCCCAACCGAAGTCTCGATCCACACGTGAATAAATTATCATATTAAGTAGCCATGTGCTCACTGTTTTGTGGAGTGAATACAGTAGCAATCAATTACCATACTAAGTAGTATGTGCGCTGTTGTCTATGTTATGTAGACTTAAAACTCTGGAGCGTTTTTTTTTATTGGTGAAATTTTTACTGGGGCACTGCAGATCAACAGTGGGACACGTGCCCCAGTGAAATATGTCTGGCGACGCCCCTGAGGTCGGGTATTGAGAAACTTACACTTATGAATATAAAACTTAACCAATAGTAGAATGAGGTTGCAAAGGTAAAATTAATTTTCAAAATTTGTTTTCAATACAGTGTAAAACCAAATATATATTATTTAATCTATATTTTTTTTTTTGTTGCTTAAAATATATTTCTGGCTTTGAATTTGTTCATTGCAATTTTTATGTTTTTGTGCATTACTTGTTGCCGTCATCAGTTTTTAAATATTTTTTATTTTTTCATTTTATTTTAATCTTCTATTTTTTTTCTCCCATTTCCCCCCCACTTGTTTACCTGTATCTCACCTTTTTTGTAAGGGGCGCTGGAAGCCGGCAGACCCGTCAGCGATCCTGTTCTGTCTCCCTGTAATGTTTGTCTTATCTTGAATCGGATTTTGATGAAAATTTGAATTTTCCTGAAGGAACTCTCCTGAAGGAATAAATAAAGTACTATCTAATCTAATCTAATCTAATCTGATCTAATCTAATCTAAACGAACAGGTTACTCATCAGTTACTCAGTACTTGAGTATTTTTTTCACAACAAACTTTTTACTTTTACTCAAGTAAATATTTGGGTGACTACGCCTTACTTTTACTTGAGTAATACATCTCTAAAGTAACAGTACTCTTACTTGAGTACAATTTCTGGCTACTCTACCCACCTCTGGTAATAATTAAGCGGCGCATGGACTTAATTTATAAGTAAAAGTAAGACTTTTTTTTTTTTTTCTTAAATGTGCTTTTTATGATGGTATCCTTACATCACACTCAAATTTATAAGCGCAGGCCTAAATTTACCACATGCCTTTGGTAAGCGCCGGAGTGAGAAGGGGTTTTAAATAAATTACCGCCCCGGCGCTAATTCAAGGAAATACGGTAGTCTTGATTGCAAACAGAAAACAGGTGAGGGAAAAATGCTCTGGAACAGAAGTGAAGCAGCCGCTGGAAAAAAGACCAACAAAACCAGAAAAGCCGCCAAAATAAAAGCATAAGACAGGCATGAACACAAAACACAGAGGGACACTGACAAAACCCAACATAACAAAACCCAACGTAACATAACATAACATACATTACATTTGCATGTATTGTATTTTGTCTAAAATACAAACAAAAATAACAAAAAAAAAGTTAAATGCCTTTTTTTAATGAATGTTATTAATTATGAAACAAAAAATATAAATAAATATAACACAACATAAATAAATGGTATGGTGCTTACACAGTGACAATGTGTATGCAGGCCATGGGGCCAAAGCCACTTTTCAAAGAATGAATAAACAAATACGCACTTATGCCGTTTGTCCACTTGTGTCCTACTCAAAATCGTCTTTTTGTTCTTTAATATCAGACTTCTACAAGTTACATGACTCTGTCTCGTTCCTTTGCAGCGATAAGAGGAGAAACCGTTGCTGCATTGTTGTGATAAAGCTCCACTTTGTGACCAGTTTAATCACAAAGTAGACAGTCACTACATCTGCATGGTACCTACGGACTGCTATGATATGCTGTGATGCATTAACCTTGCCTCCCAGCTTGCAAAAAGCCACATGAGCATGTGTAGCTGTCGAGGTGGTTCAGCAGTGACCCAATTGTTACTCAGCGTAACAGCCAGGGCTGGTGTCGCAGTGTTATACCAACACATGTCAGCTCACGTCGGCGTCACCGCTCGCAGTCAAGAAGCGGACTTGACCTTGTCCGCTCCCATTAGTGCGACCCTGCAGCCGCCATGCTGTCATTGGTTTGATGAGAGCGACTGGCCGGCTGACACAGACTGGAGGACACCAGCACACAAGGTACTGTAAAATACTGCCACAACATGCTGTACGTTCATGCTCACGAAAAAACAAGTCAGTATTTTTTTTCAGGTAATTATCACGATACAGTTGTGATATGTTATCGCTTTCTCATGCACACGGCAACTTTATTTAAGTTAAGAAAATAACTCAACCTCCCTCCCACATTCCAAAAATAGGCATGTGGTAATTACAGACTTACAATAAGGGTTCAGGTATATATATATATATATGTGTGTGTGTGTGTGTATATATAGATATATATACTGTATATATATATATATATATATATATATATATATATATATGTATATATATATGTGTGTGTGTGTATATATATAGATATATATACTGTATATATATATATATATATATATATATACTGTATATATATATATATATATATATATATATATATATATATATATATATGTATATATATATATATATATATATACATACAAACCTCGTTTCCATATGAGTTGGTAAATTGTGTTAGATGTAAATATAAACGGAATACAATGATTTACAAATCATTTTCAACTCATATTCAGTTGAATATGCTACAAAGAAAATATATTTGATGTTCAAACTGATAAACATTTTTTTTTTTGCAAATAATCATTAACTTTAGAATTTGATGCCAGCAACACGTGACAAAGAAGTTGGGAAAGGTGGCAATAAATACTGAGATAAAGTTGAGGAATGCTCATCAAACACTTATTTGGAACATCCCACAGGTGTGTCGGCCCATTGGGAACAGGTGGGTGCCATGATTGGCTATAAAAACAGCTTCCAAAAAATGCTCAGTCTTTCACAAGAAAAGATGGGGGAGTTACACCCCTTTGTCCACAACTGCTTGAACAAATAGTCAAACAGTTTAAGAACAACGTTTCTCAAAGTGCAATTGCAAGACATTTAGGGATTTCAACATCTATGGTCCTTAATATCATCAAAAGATTCAGAGAATCTGGAGAAAACACTCCATGTAAGCGGCCTGGCTGGAAACCAACATTGAATGACCGTGACCTTCCATCCCGCAAACGGCACTGTATCAAAAAAGACATCAATCTCTAACGGATATCACCACATGGGCTCAGGAACACTTCAGAAAACCACTGTCACTAAATACAGTTGGTCGTTACATCTGTAAGTGCAAGTGAAAACGCTACTATGCAAAGGTTTATTGTTGTTCTTCGGTCAATGGTCAACAAGGCAAACAAACAGTTGTACATTCATAGATTGAAAATAAAAAATGTCGCAGACCGAAAGGGTTTAGGCTGAAGTTAAACACTTATTGCGCCTAACCCTATAAACAATGTCAAGTACAAAATAAACTTCCAAAAATTATAAAATGTTCTTTGCCCAACATATTATAAATACACATTATAAACAACATGAACGTAGTTCAATTTTATACACAGTACAGGCATGTGAAATATCCCTGTGTACGTATTAAACTTTTGCACTAATTATATATACAATATATACAAACAATTGTACTTCTATTATTATTTATATCCCACGTTTATTTTTTAATTAAAATTGATCATAGCATTAACTACAATGTTGATTCAAGCGTGATATATTTTTTCAAGACATTGGTCTTAAAAGTATTTTTTAAATGTGTGAATGGAACTGGAACATTTTAAGGAATTATCCAAGCTGTTCCACAGATGAACTCCTCTAAAAGAAACACATCTACTTTTTAAGCTCATTCTTATTTTTGCTTTCTGAAAGAAAGCTGAGCCTCTGAGGTCATAGGGATTCTCTCTGGGTTTAAATCTCACTTGTAAACAAAAAGCGAAAGCCATTTATCAACAACATCCAGAAACGCCGCTGGCTTCTCTGGGCCCGAGATCATCGAAGATGGACTGATGCAAAGTGGAAAAGTGTTCTGTGATCTGAGGTGTCCACATTTCAAATTGTTTTTGGAAATATTCGACATTGTGTCATCTGGACCAAAGCGGAAGTGAACCATCCAGACTGTTATCGACGCAAAGTTCAAAAGCCAGCATTTGTGATGTTATTGGGGTGCATTAGTGCCCAAGACATGGGTAACTTACACATCTGTGAAGGCACCATTAATGCTGAATGGTACATACAGGTTTTGGAACAACATATGCTGCCATCTAAGCGCCGTCTTTTTCATGGACAGCCCCTGCTTATTTCAGCAAGACAATGCCAAGCCACATTCAGCACGTGTTACATCAGCGTAAAAAAAAGAGCGCGGGTACTAGACTGGCCCGCCTGCAGTCCAGACCCGTCTCCCATGGAAAATGTGTGGCGCATTATGAAGCGTAAAATACGACAGCGGAGACCCCGGACTGTTGAACGACTGAAGCTCTACATAAAACAAGAATGGGAAGGAATTCCACTTTCAAAGCTTCAACAATTAGTTTCCTCAGTTCCCAAATGTTTATTGAGTGTTGTTAAAAGAAAAGGTGATAATACACAGTGGTGAACATACCCTTTCCCAACTACTTTGGCATGTGTTGCAGCCATGAAATTCCAAGTTAATAATTATTTGAAAAAAAAATAAATAAAGTTTATGAATTTGAACATCAAATATCTTGTGTTTGTATTATAATCAACTGAAGATGGCTTGAAAATGATTTGCAAATCATTGTATTCCGTTTATATTTACATTTAACACAATTTCCCCAACACATATGGAAACAGGGTTTGTACACACACACACATATATATATATATATATATATATATATATATATATATATATATATATATATATATATATATATATATATATATATATATATATATATATATATAGACACGCACACATATATTTATACACATATATATACAGGTATATATATATATATATAGCTTTTTTTAATTTTATTTATTTCACCGCTCTCTGCAGTCCTGAGGTTCTCTGGATTGTGTTTGTTTTTTGCTTCATGGCGAATGGTTGCAACCACACCTTAAGCTTCCTGTGCACTCCCTTGCTGCTTTAGTCTTTATATATATATATATATATATATATATATATATATATATATATATATATATATATATCCATCCATCCATTTCCTATCGCTTATTCCCTTTGGGGTCACGGGGGGTGCTGGTGCCTATCTCAGCTACAATTGAGCGGAAGGAGGTGTACACCCTGGACAAGTCCCCACCCTCGCAAGGCAAATATATATATACATATATATATATATATATATATATATATATATATATATATATATATATATATATATACACATATATTTTTGTGTGTGTATATATATGTATATTTTATGTTTTTTAAGTGTATACAGTATATGTACAGTATACACAAACATATATATAAATGTATACAGTCATGGTCAAAAGTTTACATACACTTGTAAAGAACATAAAGTCATGACTGTCTTGAGTTTCCAATAATTTCTATAACTCTTGTTTTTTTGTGATAGAGTGATTGGAGCACATACTTGTTGGTCACAAAAAACATTCATGAAGTTTGGTTCTTTTACAAATTTATTATGGGTCTGCTGAAAATGTGACCAAATCTGCTGTGTCAAAAGTATACATACAGCAATGTTAATATTTGGTTACATGTCCCTTGGCAAGTTTCACTGCTATAAGGCACTTTTGGTAGCCATCCACAAGCTTCTGGCAAGCTTCTGGTTGAATTGTTGACCATTCCTATTAACACAATTGGTGCAGTTCAGCTAAATGTGTTGGTTTGGAGGTAATTGTCCTTTGTCATCGTCCCATTTACTCTCTGTAAAGTACCAGTTCCATTGGCAGCAAAACAGGCCCTGAGTATAATACTACCACCACCATGCTTAACGGTAGGTTTGTTGTTCTTGGGATTAAAGGCCTCACCTTTTCTCCTCCAAACATAAACACGATGAAACAAAAATTGAACCGTTTGACCACAATACCCAGCAAAATGTTTTCAATACCCAGCAAAATGTTCAGCAGGTACCAGAAGGTAAGAAAAGTTGGTTTTGCATAAAATTGCCAAATATAACGCCAGATAATGGCTGCTAATAGGTGCCATTTTTGGGGTCCTTATACACCAGTGCTTCTCAAATATTTTCTGTTATGCACCCCCTAGGACAGGCGTGTCCAATGTGCGGCCCGAGGGCCATTTGGGGCCCCCAGCTAATTTGTTAACGGCCCCCGGCCTATTCTAAAAAATACTATAATAAAAATTTAAAACATACAAGAGTGTAATAAAAGAGTAAACAGGGACATGTATCAAGAAAAAGTTGCGATGTTGACACTAATAACACAAAGCTGCCATGCGGACTGTTATTGACCTGCTGAAGGCAGGGATAATATTGCATATTTTGTGCAAAACAAAGTTTTCTTTCACAAAAAGGGCATCAAACAAAGAAAAATGTATTAAAAAAATCAAAAAAAATTATAATCAAGAGATCTACTGACTTAAGCATTAAAAGTAAAAACATATAAATATACATTTGGCTTATTTTCAACACTTATTCTTTTTCTATTGTTATGAATTATTGACTTTTTTAGGGTTCCAATTACTTCACGTCAAATATTCCACTTTGAAATGTTTCGGGGGAAAATGTTGCATAGTTTGTGTGTTTGCCATATAAATAAGAGTTTTGACATAAAGGCCATAAACATAAAAAACTAAATTAAATTTTTTTTTAATAACGACAGACAGACCTGAAGTTGATCTCGAGATTCAAGCCCATCCATCCATCCATTTTCTACCGCTTATTCCCTTTTGGGGTCGCGGGGGGCGCTGGCGCCTATCTCAGCTACAATCGGGCGGAAGGCGGGGTCACTCTGGACAAGTCGCCACCTCATCGCAGGGCCAACACAGATAGACAGACAACATTCACACTCACATTCACACACTAGGGCCAATTTTTAGTGTTGCCAATTAACTTATCCCCAGGTGCATGTCTTTGGAAGTGGGAGGAAGCCGGAGTACCCGGAGGGAACCCACGCATTCACGGGGAGAACATGCAAACTCCACACAGAAAGATCCCGAGCCTGGATTTGAACCCAGGTCTGCAGGACCTTCGTATTGTGAGGCAGACGCACTAACCCCTCTGCCACCGTGAAGCCCAAGATTCAAGCGTTAAATGAAAAAAATATATAAAAATTATGACTTATTTCTAACATTTTTATGACTGAGACCCTTCCGGAGACCGGAGGCCAAACTTTGGGAAAGCCGTAAAGGTAAAAAAACAAAAAACTATTGTATTGCTTTTAAAAAAGAAAAATATCAAAATGGCCCCCGCATTCTTTGATTTTTCAGTCTGCGGCCCTCAGTGGAAAAAGTTTGAACACCCCTGCCCTAGGAAGAAGAAAATATTTTGCGCCCCCCCTCACCCACACTCTCCACCATGACTAAAAATATTATATTTTGTTGACAAATTTGTTATGAAATAGTTCTACATAACAATGTAAGCTTATCAAAAATAAAGGAAACAACACACCAGTCTTTCCTCGTCCCCCTCCGTGATTACAGTAAAGCCAAGTGCGCCATACGCTCATCATATTCTGGTACAGCAACAAAAAGCATATTCCCCGAGGTTACGCGCCTCCCCTGACATTGCACCGTGCACCCCCACAGTTCAAGAAAAAAATGTATACACACACAATAATAATATTGTATATTGAAGCACAGTACGTCTGACTATGGTAGCCATAATGCTCCGACAATCCATCAAACGGTGATGCTTCGTAGCTTACCAAAGTCATACTAAAACATTTCAATGGATTTTTTAGCGCTGATTCTCAGTGGAACATTTAAAATTTTGGTGTTGCTTACTGGCGTCCTGATGCAGTCCACATGTATCTCTTATGTGTGACTGCCATCTACTGGTCACACTTACCATTGCACCGTGTAACAAATGATACAGCTTTGAGGTTGGTAAGTACAACCAGAATCAGGTGCACTGTTGATGTTTGAGAAAATGAAAGTATTTTAAGTGCCCCTTATAGTCTGAAAAATACGGTACATAAATTAAGGATATATAAATAATAATGTATCATAATACCCAAATATCTCCAGCCCAATTCAGTGGCGTATAAAAACTAACGATTCGTTCCTTTTCAATCATTCTTTGCCTTCTTTGAAATAGATTACCTTTCTGACAAAGGAGAACACATATTTGAGGAATTTTCATAGAGTAAGGTTGGCTGAGAAAAGGTCACCAGTGGCACACATCTAATCACAAAGCTAGCAGGCTTTCTTTGAAAGGTAAAAATATTCCAGCCATTATAGTCGTGCCCTGCCATTAAAATGGCTGCAGCTCACTGGGCAATTGCGTGTAATTACCGCCACCACAACGGGGCCTTTTAACGCTCCAGCTCTCAATTAGAAGCGTCATTCCTTGCGTCTGTCTGGCACACTGTCTTATTTTTTTTTTTTAACCTTTCAGTATGTGACTTTTATTGTTGGCATTTGTACACATAAATGCACATAATGTGTAGGTCCTACGTCATGATGTGTACAATACAAATGGAATGCCTGGTTGCATGACGTTTTCTTCCAAAGCATTTGTACATATTGTTTTTTTCTTCTTCTCCGGATTTTGGAGCGTGACACCTTCAACATTTTTCATCCAATTCAAACCCTTCCAACTTCAAACTGTTCAGCCTATTCAGGAATTGCGGGTTTTTTCCTGACAAATTCCCAAAATTTCCCACATCTCCGGGACACTTTTCCCATTCAAAATGAATCAGCCATTTTTTTAAATTCCACCATTTCCGAATATTTCAACAGATTCAAACCACAACATATTCCACTCATCCTGCACATTGAACATTCAAACTATTATTTTTCAAAGTTTAAAAAAATTCCAGGAATTTCCTGAATTCCCGGTTTTCCAAACCCTATTTTCATCCTTTTTTTGGGCGATTCCCCCTTCCACATTTTTCAACCCACTTCAAACGCTCTACTGTCAAAACATTCCTCTTAATCAGGACAAAAAAAAAACTAAGTTGTTTATTGAACTGAAAAAACATTTCCCGAAATTCCGTAATACCGTTTCTCAGTTAAAAATGTTATTACTTCAACTTTTCTCGACTGATTTGAAAAATTCCAACATTTTAACTCATCCAGAATATTCTTTTTTTTTTCTTCTTTTTTTTTAACATTTTCAAAATAATTCCCAATTTTCCATGAAATTTCCATTAACATGAATGGGACATGGGCTTCACGGTGGAAGAGGGGTTAGTGCGTCTGCCTCACAATACGAAGTTCCTGCAGTCCTGGGTTCAAATCCAGGCTCGGGATCTTTCTGTGTGGAGTTTGCATGTTCTCCCCGTGAATGCGTGGGTTCCCTCCGGGTACTCCGGCTTCCTCCCACTTCCAAAGACATGCACCTGGGGATAGGTTGATTGGCAACACTAAATGGTCCCTAATGTTTGAATGTGAGTGTGAATGTTGTCTGTCTATCTGTGTTGCCAATCGCCCTGTGGCGACTTGTCCAGGGTGTACCCCGCCTTCCGCCCGATTGTAGCTGAGATAGGTGCCGGCGCCCCCCGCGACCCCAAACGGGAATAAGCGGTAGAAAATGGATGGATGGATGAATGGGACATTTTTCAAAGCTCCACAATCCAACATTTTTTATCCGATTCAAACCGTTCCAACTTCCAAATATTCAGCATGTTCAGGAATTGTGTGCTCCCTTTCAACAATTATAAACACAAATAATTCCCCGGATTTCCAAGAATTCCCAGTCTTTAGGGACATTTTTCCAATCAAAATGAATGATCAGTTTTTCACACAATACCAACATTTTTCAACCGATTCAACCCATTCCACCTTTAACATATTCTGTTCATTCTGGAAATTTAAACAAACATTTTTCCACGTTCAAAACATTTCCAGGTTTTCCTTTTTTTTCTAACCTTATTTCTAACCTTTTTTAGTGCGATGACTCCGTTCACATTTTTCAACCCATTTCAACCATTCCACCGTCAAAACATTCCCCTTAGTCAGGACAAAAAAAACAGTTGGTTTAAGAATTTGAAAAATTCAATTTTTTTTCCAAAATTCCGTAATACCATTTTTCAATTAAATTTTTTTTACTGCTTCAACATTTCTTGACCAATTTAAACAATTCCAACACCACCCAATTCAGCTCATTCATGACATTCATGATTAGTCATTTTAAACTAAATCCCGCTTTTCCCAAAATTCCCACATTTTCAGGATTTTTCCATTGAAATGAATGGGACATTTTCCCAAGTTACACAATTCCCACATTTTTTAACCTGTTCAAACCATTCCAACATCAACACAATCCACTCATCCTGGACATTCAAACTAACACGTTCCCAAGTTCCGAACCAAATTCCAGTTTTCCTGGAAATTCTAACTCTTCAACATTTAGAACCATTCCATCATTCAAACTATTCTTACATTCATACCACATTCTGTCAGCATTTCATTCACACGCAATTCCTTCAGGAATTGCCTCATCTAGTTATTATTATTATTGTCAAGGAATAATTTCTGCATTGGATGTGTGGCGATTCTGCTTGGTAGTAGTAGTTGTGGTCCAAAGATGCGGGGACAAGAGTCATCATGCAGGTAAAACAGAATTTAAGATACAATGCGACAAACTTGTGGAGCTGGGGTTTCAGGCAAAACAAAAAACTAAAGCAGCAAGGGAGTGCACAGGAAGCTTAAGGAGTGCTTGCAACCATTCGCCATGAAGCAAAAAACAAACACAATCCAGAGAACCTCAGGACTGCAGAGAGCGGTAAAATAAAAAAATTAAAATGCTGTAGACACACCTTTTTAATCATGCTTTTTACTGATTATCTTAAACCCTTATGTTTTTTTTAAATTATGTTATTATTTTGTTTTCTACTTTGATTTTTAATATTACTACTATTCATCCATCCGTCCATTTTCCTCCGCTTATACGAGGTCGGGTCGCGGGGGCAGAAGCCTAAGCAGAAAAGCTCAGACTTCCCTCTTACCAGCCATTTCGTCCATCTCCTCCCGGGTGATCCCGAGGCATTTCCAGGCCAGCCGGAAGACATAGTCTTCCCAACGTATCCTAACGATCGGACATGCCCTAAACACCTTGTTAGGGTGGCATCCTGACCAGATGCCCGAGCCACCTTATCTGGCTCCTCCCGATGTGAAGAAGCAGTGGCTTTACTCTGACCTCCTCTCGGATGACAGAGCTTCTCACCCTATCTGAAGGATTTACACAGCTCCCATTGCCTCAACAGAGCAAAAAGCATCCCCAAGGACAGCACACACTCTGGCTTCCACCTGTTCGACCTGCTACCATCAGGCAAGTGCTACAGGTGCATCAGAGCCAGAACAAACAGGCTCAAAGACAGCTTCTTTCCCTGAGCTGTCACCATCTTGAACTGTAATTTATAATAAATAATTCACTCCAATACAATATCCAACCCTAATACCCTACTGTGCAATGTTACCCTTCGAGTGCAACAAGTCCCACACTGATTGTTATCACTCCGGTACTCTTGTCTTGTTCTGTATATTGTACAGTATTTTGTATATTGTTTTGTATATTGTACAGGATTGCTTATTATTTTTATTGCATAGTAGACTGTTAATTTAAATTCTTAGTTGTATGTTTATTACCTCTCGTTTAATTTATTAATATCCCATGTTTGTTCCCACTAAAGCCCCTGAAGTTTGAGTCCTTAATCTTGTTGTATGCAAATATAATGACAATAAAGTCCATTCTGTGCCCCGCCACCCGGCAGAGGAAACTCATCTTGGCCGCTTGTACCCGTGATCTTGTCTTTTCGGTCATAACCCACAGCTCATGACCATAGGTGAGCATGGGAACGTAGATCAACTGGAAAATTCAGAGCTTTGCCTTCCGGCTCAGCTCACTCTTCACCACAACGGATTGTTACAGGGTCAGCATTACTGAATACGCCACACCGATCCGCCTGTCATTCTCACGATCCACTATTCCTTCACTCGTGATGAAGACTCAGAGGTACTTGAACTCCTCTACTTAGAGCAAGATCTCTTCCCCAACCCGGAGATGGCACTGCACTCTTTTCCGGATGAGAATCATGGACACGGACTTGGAGGTACTGATTCTCATCTCAATCGCTTCACACCTGGCCATCGGGACCACATCATCTGCAAAAAGCAGACTATTATTCTCTCAATGTTGTTTTTATTAACTAAGTAATGTAACACTTACTGTGGCTTGACAATAGCAGCATGGACTTTGGCATGAAAAACTAACATGGACAGAGCATGAAAAGAACACAATGACACCAGGCTGACTGGGCGGCAATGGCAGGCTTAAATAATGCCTCTGATTAGTGCTCGGGTAGCAGGTAAGCGGCCGAACACTAATCAGAGAAAGGTGAAAGTAATTTGCAACCATGGCAACATAAAAAGGGAGTGAAAAAAAACAGAAACTTAAAAAGTCCAAAGGTCAACAGAACATAGCCAAAAAAGACATGTTAAAAAGACATGACACAATGTTGGTGTTTTTCATCAATCCCTCAGTGCCATGCCATGTTTTGTTTTTGCTTTGTTAGTGTCAATAATGCTGTGTTTGTCTACGTGTGTGTGTTTGCCACTTCCCTGTGTATGAAAATTGCTGTATAGATAAAGCTTGATTTGATAAAGTAATGATCCAGCACCGCCTGGGATTCGGCGCAAGCTAATGAACCCTTCTTATTGCGCTAGGGGACAGTTGTCAGGAATCAGAGCTCCCACATGAAGTAGAAAAGAGGAAAAGGAGCACTGAAAATGGAAACTAACACTAAGCCCAAGAAGAATACAACGCAAAACCATAGTGGGGTCAACTGGCGGAGAAAGAGCGACGGATGCCGTTCAGAAATAAAGCTCTAAAAATGGTATCTTACAGGGAATACATGGAGGATACCATTAGCTAAATGAATTAATGGAAACGGTATGACCTCTGTGGCAGGTCTTGACAGGATGTCAGTGCATTGCATAGGTGTACATAATCAAGTGCTTGCTCTTTAAAATGCAAAATCCTCGAGTTAAAAAACAATGAATTTATCGCTTAAATATGTCATGTTGACATTTCATGTGTAGAAAGCTAAATTGACCTTTGAATTTTTAAATCAAGAACCTACTACTTCCAATTCCGATGAAAACAAATTGTAGACAACAAAGTTTACAAAGTTTAGAACTGCATAGAGTCAACCAAAACATCAATGCTAACACTCCTTGATTATTGTGCTTGAGGACTTTAACAAGGAGAATCTGAACCAGGAACTACCAACGTACAAACAGTTTATCGAATGCTCCAGCATGGATCAAATATTGGATGTTGGGTCTCAGATCACGTGATGGTGCATTCGACACTAGTCGACAAGCAGAGGCTGAAGTTCGAAAAAAACAGTTGCTCAAACATTTAAGAGATGGGCCAGATGCGCACATGTTTGGAGACAACAGACTGGGAAGTAATCAAGGCAGAGAATCTGGATGAGTACACAGAGGCTGGGACCTCATGCATCCACTCCTGTGATGGTCTGGGTGAGTTAGAATAATGACAAGTCTTGGTTCCCAGCGAAGCTAAGGCACGGTAGCAGCCTTCAAAAGTGGAGACAGAGACAAATGCTGGTTTATTGGAATGGTCCAAAATGCTAAATTGTTGTATTCAAACAGACTCCAGCAGCAATTAGTGTGGAGGGGGCTGACTCACTAACTATGAACCAAAAGCTCCTCATGATGTTAAGGTCCAGAAACTCGCCCAAAACTTGACCAGCTTCCACGCTCGCATTGATGGCCCATTAAACCCAGACACATCTCCTGTTAGCTCCGCTGTGCTCACCCAGCCCAACAACAACTTCAACGACTCCAAAACCAACTCCTTCCACTGACCCGTAGAGCTCACTTAACCAACGGCCACCACAGATCCCCCAACCCTTCCCTAACAATACATGATGTGCACAAAGAATTCAAAAGGCTGAACTCCCGGTGTTTCCGCATCCACTCTGAAACACTATGTGGCCGTGCTGACCCCTGTCTTCACAAAAATCTTCAACACCTCCCTTGAGTCACGCCATGAATCACCTTATTTCAAATCCGCCACCATCAGCCCTGTCCCCTAGAAGCCACGGATCACATGACTCATCGACTACAGACCAGTGGCACTGACGGCTTTGGTCATGAAGTCCCCACCTCAAAACCATCAACGCACCCCTCTAGGACCCGCTGCAGTTCACTTGTAGAGCCAACAGGACAATAGACGACGCAATAAACCTGGCCCTCCACTTGGTTCTCCAGCATCTGGACTCTCGGGAAACCAATGTCAGGATCCTGTTTGTTGACTTCAGCGCTGAATTAAATACCATTCTCTCAACTCTTCCACAGGACAAGCTCTCCCAGCTCAAAGTCCCCAATTCCACATGCAGGTTGATCTCTGACTCCTTGACACACTGGAAGCTGCATGTGTGGCTGAGGCGGCAAGTTTTGGACACCATGTCCATGAGCATCTAATCCCCACACGGCCGTGTCCTTCCCCCTCTGCTCTTATCCCTGTACATGAACTGCTGCACCTCCAGTCGCCAGTCTGTAAAACTGATTAAGTTTGCAGATGACACCACGCTCATGGGGCTCATCTCTGATTCTGCCTATCTCCGGTTTCCTGGTGCAGCCGCAACAACCTAGAACTAAACACCTAAAAACAGTAAAGATGATAGTGGACTTCAGTAAAAGCCACAACCCCACCGTCCCCCCCTCACCCCTCTTGCTTCCTGGGCTCTGCCATCACCCAGGACCTGAAGTGGGAGCTAAATATCTGCTCCCTTGTCAAAAAGGCCCACACATTGTTGTTATATTGTAAAACTTACTAATGTTGCTTGGAGGTAGAATGAAGAATCCATAAGAGTAGAAATGTTATGGGATGGCTACTTCCAGTAACTTGAGAGTACTAAATAGAAGGACTTGTCTTAAAGATGGCACCAGAGCACAAGCAATAGAACACCTTCTCGGTGCATTTGCTTGTTTTTGTTTGAACAATTTTTATCATGGCCGTCAGCGGGAATAAAAATCCATAAATTAGCCGCACCGTCTCATTAGCCGAACGGGACAAAGTGTAGGAAAGAAGTAGCGGCTTATAGTTCAGAATTCACGGTATGCCTATATACATAAATAAATGATAAATGGGTTGTACTTGTATAGCGCTTTTCTACCTCAAGGTACTCAAAGCGCTTTGACACTACTTCCACATTTACCCATTCACACACACATTCACACACTGATGGAGGGAGCTGCCATGCAAGGCGCTAACCAGCACCCATCAGGAGTAAGGGTGAAGTGTCTTGCTCAGACACAGGACACAACGGACGTGACGAGGTTGGCACTAGTTGGGGATTGAACCAGGGACCCTCGGGTTGCGCACAGCCACTCTTCCACTGCGCCACGCCGTCCCCAATCATAAACATAAAGCACCAAGGTACACACGTGCTGCCAAGCCAACGACCATGCGTGTTGCACAGGCGTGTGCTGGCCATCCACTAATTACAAGACTGGTGCAACAGACACTGGGGATAGCTAGCCCTGCAGCTAAGATACTGATAATCGAGAATAACTAGTAGCCTAGCTTACTACAGTTTACAAGTAGCTTGCCCATCACTGCTAAAGAAGTATGAAGGAGGTATTTGGAGCTGAGTATACAGCAGCTGAAGAAACACAGTGGTGGAGATAGTTGTACATGACTCTGCCTCTTATACTATTCAACTGGCAGACCAAGAGGCCAAATCTTGCATGGGAATAACACAATACCGGCCCCTGTTCAGGTCAAAACTTGGGTCACAAACTTTTTTTAAGCTAATTCTTGAAAACAGTCGTTGTATAGAGGAACTTGGACCATTGTCAACACTTGCATCGACGTTTTAAGTAAACATGCAAACTTGTGAATTACATACATAAGGCGTTCCTGAAGGCACACCTTTAATATCCTGTTCTTTTGGACAGTTACACATTTTTTTCACAATGTGATTTATGTAACTAAAGTGTAGCTGTAGCTTGTGTACTTCAGATACATCCAGTCATTTATTCATCTTATTATGTTAAACTAGTGGTGTTCCTCAAGGTTCCATCTTAGGTTCTCATTTGAGCTACTCAACTGTGGCCCGCAAGTTCAGCTAAAAAACTTGAGAGTCTTACAAACCCTGTTTCCATATGAGTTGGGAAATTGTGTTAGATGTAAATATAAACGGAATACAATGATTTGCAAATCCTTTTCAACCCATATTCAATTGAATGCACTACAAAGACAATATATTTGATGTTCAAACTCATAAACTTTACTTTTTTTTTTGCAAATAATAATTAACTTACAATTTCATGGCTGCAACACGTGCCAAAGTAGTTGGGAAAGGGCATGTTCACCACTGTGTTACATCACCTTTTCTTTTACCAACACTTCAGTCGTTCAACAGACCGAGGGTCTCCGCTGTTGTATTTTACGCTTCATAACGCGCCACAAATTTTTATGGGGGACAGGTCTGGACTGCAGGTGGGCCAGGAAAGTACCAACACTCTTTTTTTTAACACGTGCTGAATGTGGCTTGGCATTGTCTTGCTGAAATAAGCAGGGGGATCCATGAAAAAGACGGCGATTAGATGGCAGATAATTATGTTCCAAAACCTGTATGTACCTTTCAGCATTAATGGTGCCTTCACAGATGTGTAAGTTACCCATGCCTTGGCCACTAATGCACCCCCATACCATCACAGATGCTGGCTTTTGAACTTTGCGTCGATAACAGTCTGGATGGTTCGCTTCCCCTTTGTTCTGGATGACACGATGTCTAATATTTCCAAAACCAATTTGAAATGTGGACTCGTCAGACCACCGAACACTTTTCCACTTTGCATCAGTCCATCTCAGATAATCTCTGGCCCAGAGAAGCCGGCGGCGTTTCTGGATGTTGTTGATAAATGGCTATCGCTTCGCATAGTAGATCTTTAACTTGCACTTACAGAGGTAGCGACAAACTGTATTTAGTGACAGTGGTTTTCTGAAGTATTCCTGAGCCCATGTGGTGATATCCTTTAGAGATTGATGTCGGTTTTTGATACAGTGTCGTCTGAGGGATCGAAGGTCAGGGTCATTCAATGTTGGTTTCCGGCCATGCCGCTTACATGGAGTGATTTCTCTAGATTCTCTGAACCTTTTGATGATATTAAGGACCGTAGATGTTGAAATCCCTAAATTTCTTGCCATTGCACTTTGAGAAACGTTGTTCTTAAACTGTTGGACTATTTGCTCACGCAGTTGGGAACAAAGTGGTGTACCTTGTCCCATCCTTTCTTGTGAAAGACTGAGCATTTTTTGGGAAGCTGTTTTTATACCCAATCATGGCACCCACCTGTTCCCAATTAGCCTGCACACCTGTGGGATGTTCCAAGTAAGTGTTTGATGAGGATTCCTCAACTTAATCAGTATTTATTGCCACCTTTCCCAACCTTTTTGTCACATGTTGCTGGCATCAAATTCTAAAGTTAATGATTATTTGCAAAAAAAAAAAAAGTTTATAAGTTTGAACATCAAATACGTTTTCTTTGTAGCATATTCAACTGAATATGGGTTGAAAATGATTTGCAAATCATTGTATTCCGTTTATATTTACATCTAACATAATTTCCCAACTCATATGGGGTTTGTACATTTTGACAAAAGTTCCTGACAAAATAAGTGGAACAACATCAAATGTAGAGAACGCAGGCTGTCCAGAATATACAAAATAAGACTGATAGTGAAGGGAGACATCTGGCCCCCCGTCGTGAGGTTTGTGGCCCCGCTAACGATTTAGTTGAATATCGTTGCTCTGCGGTGTGTCATGTGCAGTAAAAGATGAGAATTAGCCTCTGGATCATGCAAAGTTGTGTTTGTTTTGAACTCTGGTGGGGGAGATCAGGCACAAACACAGAATTCAAAGATTTGATTGAATTTCTGTTGGAGCCTCCCGGCAGAATGCAACACTGAACTCAGACTGAAAGACATTGTCCTCCTTCCCTTTCCTCGCAGCTTCTTTTTTCTCTCTGCTTTTTTCAATTATGCGCACGTTGGAAGGGGAATTAGAAGTCTAATCTCTGCCTAATCCCAAAACAAACAGATCTATGACCTCCATTTCCAGACCTATCTTTGCTCCAGCGACTTCCTTTCAGCTCGACTACTTCTTTCAATTGAGCTCCACAGATGTCAGCTGCATTTTCAATGCTACTCGCAACTTGATCTG